>NC_133654.1:91048093-91353609 GCF_009905375.1 Apium graveolens
ATTCTTGAAACCCTGAAACATTGATTCCTTTGTTATCCAATTCTTTCATTACCCAACATCCAAGCCTTGAAAGTACCTTGTTGATCCACACAAGGGTTGAAACCCTTTCATTGTTAAACACTCACTGTTGTTAATGATTCTGATTATTGTTTATTATTGTTTAATTTTCTTATTATGTTGGAATTGGAATTTTTTTATAAAATTGTGGACCAGATTCGTGGCCAGACCATATAATGGTCAAGTTAGGCCAATATGTGCCTTGGATCCAGTAGTTAGAGCAATGCTGTGTGCTTTGCTCGGGGTTAGTGCGTGACTGATCAGCAACCTAACCTTGGTTTTAAAATAAAAGTATAGTATCCAATTCTAAATCATAATCCATTATTCACTTGATATCATAACCATATTCACTTGATGATCATTATTCTCAGTTTTGTCATTGTGACTTGCTGAGCTAGTTAGCTCATTTGTGCGATTTTATTTATACTCTTTCCAGTTAAAAAGGAACTAGTTGGTAGCAAGGATCCCCAGTCCAGTGCGAGAGCTAGGGATTAAGGCTGTTGAAGCTGAGCTAGTAGGCTTCTTTTGGAATAATGTAAATTGAAAAAGTTTGTAATATGTTTAATACTCAGTTTGAGTTTGATTGGTTGGGATTTAATCGGTATGTAATATATTAGTGTGTTTGGCTTGTGTGCATACTTTAACCTGTTGCGATCCGTGGTAGTTGGTAAGTAGGGTCACTGCATATTATTATTATTATCTTTATTATTGTTATAAGCTGGTTGTAAACAGTGTGTGTGGACCTCAAATTTCTGACCCGGATTTGGAGGGCGCCACAATTTTGGTATCAGAGCTACAGGTTATAAGTCACTGACACAAGCCTAGGTTGACGGAAATGGGTAGAGGGTTAGGATTAGAAGTAAGGAATAGAATGATAGAACGTTGAGAGGTTGATTGTTACGGTATAACCAGTAGTAATATAATTCGCGTCGTGGTTCGAGATTCTTATATTCCGATATAATTTCAGATAGCAGCGATGGCCGACTCTTTTATTCATGTATCAGCTGATCACTCAGAGCCTTCAGTTGGAGTACCAGCATCGGATCCCCATCCTGTTATTCCACCAGTATTGGCTATTCTACCTCCACCGGAGTTGCAGCCCGTACCACTGCAGGCTATTCCACCTCCAGGCATGAGGCCACCTGTTAGAGGACCCCCACCAGCTGATTCAGATTCCACTGGGTATTCAGTTGCGAGTGCCCCCTTTCAGACTACATTGCCCCCAGTTCCTTATTACCGGTATGAGGCCCTTCTATTAGAGCATGATTCCTTGTTGGCTCAGATCAGAGAGTTACAGCATCTCATCAGGACTACAGATGTGGATCGTGGTGTAAGATAGCTTCGAGAGGAGATTCATGTGACACGGAGGGTCCTTGAGGCTAGGCTACATGGAGCTACACTACCTGGCAGAGGCCCTGATGCACTGATGGGCTGGGCTCCTGAGGTGATGGAGGACTTTGAGAGGCTGGCAGGACCAGAGTTTCCTTGGAGTTGAGACAGAAACTCGGAGATGGAGATGCGGAGCAGTGTTGTTGTGATTACATAGTATGTACAGTATTGTGTAGTGTGTATCAGTAGACTTTTGAGTTGTATTTATAGACTAGCGATGCTGACTAGTGAGTAGGTTGTTATACCCTTTTGCTTTTACTTCCGAAGCATTTTTATGCTTGTACTACCTAAAACTTTTGATCTATATATATCAGTACCATTTTCCTTTCCAGAACTGTCATTTAATTATCACACTTGTTTTACTTTACCTTATTTATTACACCAGTTATACCCTGTGATACCCTGTACCCTGTTTTCCATAACTGTTTATATTCTGTAAAGAAGCATGCAATTTACTTAGTTACAACTGTTTTTAAAAAGAGATATTTCTGTTTTACAAAACTTTTCCTTTATGCAAAGATTTGATTCAAAAGCTAAATAAATTGTTTGATTCTTTACAGAAAATGCCTCCCAGAAGAAATACCTGCACCCACACCCAGAATGAAGAAACCAATAACAACAACAATAACAACCAAGATGAGACAAACCAGAATGTGAATCCAGGACCCATAGACCCAGCAATAGCCCAGATTCTCCAAATCTTGGCCCAACAAACAGTTCACCTGGCACAACAACAACAAAGACAGACCAATTCCCAGGTAACTTTCAAAACTTTTCAGGCAGTAAACCCACCAGAATTCAAGGGTTCCTTAGAGCCAATTGAAGCAAATGTGTGGTTAAAGGAAATAGAGAAGGCATTTGCCTTGGTAAAAGTGAAAGAGGAGCAGAAGGTTGAGTTTGCAAGTTACTATTTGAAAAATGAGGCCACCTATTGGTGGGAGATGGTGAAGACATTGGAAGGTACAGATGTTATTACTTGGGAAAGGTTTAAGGAATTGTTTTTAGAAAAATATTTTCCTCAGTTTGTTCAAGACCAGATGGAGCTGAAGTTTTTAGAGTTAAAGCAAGGAACTATGTCGGTGTCAGATTATGAGAGTAAATTTGAGGAATTGTCAAGGTATGTGTCGTCGTATATTGATACTGATAGGAAGAAAGCTAAGAGATTTCAGCAAGGCTTGAAGCCATGGATCAGAGGAAAGGTAGCTATCTTTGAATTGGAAACCTATGCAGGAGTTGTACAAAAGGCTATGATTACGGAGACAGAAAGTGAGATGTCACAATAGGAGAAAGAGAGCAAGAAAAGGAAGGTTGGGGGAAGTGAGGGTCAGTCACAACCAGGGAAGTTTCCAAATTTTAAGAAGGGCAAGTTTCAGCCAGGGAGAAATTTTAATTTCAGGAGACAAAATGCAGGAGACGGAGGCCAGGCCAACCGTCCAGCTAATGTGAATCAGCCGAATCAGTTGAGATTAACTTTTCCAGATTGTCAAGTTTGTGGAAAGAAGCATGGGGGAGTTTTGTAACAAGTTGAACGTGGTATGTTTCAAATGTAATCAGAAAGGACACTATTCGAGGGAGTGCCGAAATCAGCCGGCAAGAGAGCCAGCAAATAAGGATCAACCTATCCAGAATCCAGCAGTGAAGGTTCCAGCCATTGGATTTACGTGCTTTAAATGTGGAAAGCCAGGACATATGGCCAGGCATTGCAAGACACCAGCCCCAGTCAGTAATGCATTGAGGATTATGGGATCTACCCCAACAGTGAATGAGACTCCAAGGGCTAGAGTTTTCGACATGTCAGTGAAGGATGCTATCCAGGATACAGATGTCATGGCAGGTACGCTCCATGTGAATTCTTTATGTGCCAAAGTGTTAATAGATTCGGGAGCAACTCGATCATTTGTTTCACAAGATTTTGTTAGCAAGTTAAATTGTCCAGTAGAGTATTTAAATGAAATAATGACTGTGGAATTAGCAAATCAAGAATGTGTAACTGTGAATCAAGTTTGTGGGAATTGTGAGGTAGAGATTTCTGGTAGTAAGTTTTGTGTAGATTTGATACCATTTAAGTTAGGAGAATTTGACGTTATATTAAGAATGGATTGGTTATCTAGGCACGATGCCCAGATAGATTGTCGAAATAAGAAGGTAATGGTGAAAACGCCAGACGAAAGGATAGTAACATTCAAGGGTCAAAAACTAGTAAAGAAGTTCTTAACGATGATTCAAGCCAAAAAGTTACTACGGCAAGGATGTGAGCATTTCATGGCATATGTGATTGACAGAAGTCAAGAACCAACAAAACTTGAAGATATTCCAGTTGTGAATGAATTTCCAGATGTGTTTCCCGACGAATTGCCAGGACTTCCTCCAGATAGAGAAATTGAATTTGCGATCGACATAGCACCTGAAACAGAACCAGTATCCAAGGCCCCGTATAGAATGGCGCCCGTCGAAATGAAAGAATTAGCGAAGCAATTGCAAGAGCTGTTAGAGAAAGGAGTAATCAGACCCAGTGTGTCCCCGTGAGGTGCACCGGTATTATTTGTCAAGAAGAAAGATGGAAACATGAGACTATGTATCGACTATAGGGAGCTCAACAAGCTTACAATCAAGAATAAGTTTCCGTTACCTAGAATTGATGATTTGTTTGACCAATTGAAGGGAGCCAAGTATTTCTCTAAGATCAATTTAAGATCGGGATATCATCAACTGAAGATCAAGCCAGAAGATATATCAAAGACAACTTTTTGAACAAGGTATGGACATTATGAATTTCTAGTAATGTCTTTTGGATTGACCAACGCCCCGGCAGCATTTATAGACCTGATGAACAGAATTTTCAAGGAATACTTGGACAAGTTCATTATTGTATTTATAGACGATATTTTGATCTATTCAAAGACAGAAGAGGATCATGCGGAACATTTAAGGACAGTTTTAGAGATTTTAAGGAAAAAGAAGTTGTATGCTAAATTCTCGAAGTGTGAGTTTTGGTTACAGGAGGTTCAGTTCTTAGGACACATAGTTAGTAATGAAGGGATCAAAGTGGACCCGACAAAGATCGAGGCAATTACGAATTGGGAGAGACCGAGAACACCCACCGAGGTAAGAAGTTTCTTAGGAATGGCGGGATATTATCGTCGATTCGTTCAAAATTTCTCGAGGATTGCCACACCATTAACAAAGCTTACACGAAAGAATGAGAAGTTTATATAGAACGACAAATGTGAGGAAAGTTTTTAGGAATTGAAGCGACGATTAATCACGGCACCTGTTTTGTCACTTCCAGATGATCAAGGGAATTTCGTAATTTATAGTGATGTTTCTTACAAAGGATTAGGATGTGTTCTTATGCAGCACGACAAGGTGATTGCGTATGCGTCAAGACAATTGAAACCACATGAACAAAAGTATCCTACTCATGATTTGGAACTAGCAGCCATAGTGTTTGCTTTGAAGATTTGGAGACATTATCTGTATGGAGAGAAATGTGAAATTTATACGGATCACAAAAGTTTGAAGTATATATTTACCCAGAAGGAACTTAATATGAGGCAAAGGAGATGGTTAGAGTTGATCAAGGATTATGATTGCTCGATTAATTATCATCTCGGTAAAGCGAATGTTGTAGCAGACGCGTTAAGTCGGAAGGAAAGGTTAAATGTGTTGTCCGTACCTGAAGAGATATATAAGGAATTTCAGAAATTGGAATTGGAGATTAGAGTTTGCAAGCCTGAGGAAGTAAAAGTGTACAATATGATTTTCCAACCGGAATTATTAGAGAAAATAAAGAAATGTCAGGAAGATGTAATGGATCAAGATATAAATCGTTTGGTAGGGGAAGAGTTATGCACGCAGAAAGATGACCAAGGTATTCTGAGGTTTTCATCTAGAATTTAGATTCCACCGGTGACAAAGTTAAAGAATGAAATTCTACAGGAGGCACATAATTCAAGGTATTCCATCCATCCAGGAAGTACCAAGATGTATAGAGATTTAAAGAAGAATTATTGGTGGCCAGACATGAAGAGGGAAATTGCGGAATGGGTTAGCAAATGTTATACCTGTCAGAGGGTTAAAGCAGAGCATCATAGACCAAGCGGATTGCTACAGCCATTGGAGATTCCAGAATGGAAGTGGGAACACATTGCCATGGATTTTATAGTTGGATTACCAAGGACAAGGGCTAATCATGATGCCATTTGGGTTATAGTGGATAGACTTACCAAGTCAGCTCATTTTCTGCCTATAAATGAAAGATTTTCGCTCGATAAATTAGTCCATATGTACCTAAAGGAAATTGTAGTTCGTCATGGAGTTCCAGTGTCTATTGTATCTGATCAAGATCCAAGATTTAATTCAAGATTTTGGAAGAGTTTTCAAGAATGTTTAGGAACAAAATTGAATATGAGTACGGCCTATCACCCGCAGACGGACGGCCAAAGTGAAAGAACGATCCAGACAATCGAGGACATGTTACGTGTTTGTGCTATTGATTTCAAAGGAAGTTGGGACGAGCATTTACCCCTGGTAGAGTTTGCTTATAACAACAGCTATCACGCCAGCATTGGGATGCCACCCTATGAAGCCCTTTATGGACACAAATGTAGATCTCCAGTATATTGGGACGAAGTAGGAGACCACAAAATACTCGGACCTGAATTGGTGCAGCAGACAAAGGAAGTTGTTAAAATTATCCAGAAGAGATTAATAGCCGCACAAGATCGTCAGAGGAAGTATGCAGATCAGTCAAGGAAAGACATAGAATTTGAAGAAGGAAGCTTGGTATTACTGAAAGTATCACCGTGGAAAGGACTAACGAGGTTTGGAAAGAAAGGAAAGCTGAGTCCAAAATATGTCGGACCTTTTGAGATCCTAAAGCGTGTTGGAAAATTAGCTTAGGAGTTGTCGTTACCACCGCACATGGAGCACATTCACAATGTTTTTCACGTATCGATGCTCAAGAAATATAATCCAGACTCCAAGCATGTAATAGAATATGAGCCAATAGAGCTTCAGGCGGATTTGTCTTATGTAGAGAGTCCGATAGAGATTCTAGAGGAGAGAGAGAAAGTATTGAGAAATAAAGTGGTAAAGTTAGTAAGAGTATTATGGAAAAACCTAAAGGTTGAAGAGTCAACCTGGGAATTAGAAAGTGATATGAGAAAAAAGTACCCTCATTTGTTTTATTAGGAGATTCTGAGGACAGAATCCTTTTAAGGGGGGAAGTATGTAATATCTGGGATATACCGTGTAATTATTTTTGCTAATTAAATAATTACTATGTGTGTTCAGTATCTATTCTGTGAATTAACTGTTAAGTGTTATTTGTATTTGAATATTCAAAAATAGTATTAATTGAGTATTTCAATTTTTATATGTCCAAAATAAAATATAGATAATTGTCATATCTTCCTAACTATTTTTATGTTGATTTATGAATTTATATGAATCATATGAAATTTCTAAAATCTTTTTCCGAGTATTTAAAATCTATTTTATAAAAACGGGAACCAACCGACGTCAACCGTTGTTACGTTTTTGGAACCCGAAACTCTTCCGAGAACTCCTTCCTAACCTAATTGTAATATTCCGATCATTTTCCATGTTTCGACTTTTTCGATCTGGCGTACGGTTTGTCCTACGCGGGTCCCGACGCAATATTTTCGATACAGTATTCATTTCGGTAAATCAATAAAAACCCGTATTTTTTATAAACGGGAGCTTTTTATTAAACTATCACAATTATCACTTCCTAATACGTGTAACCAGGCGCTGAGACCAAGACCGCAGTACAAATTGTACTGATTTGGATAATTATCCTGAAAACCGATACCGTTTGGATCAGTTTTTACAAATAAACGTACCATTTTATATCTGGAATGATCCAACGGGATACTAATTTTCCGTAAATATAAATAGCCTTTTACCGTATTTTATTTCGTATCAAAATCATTTGCAGACAGATAAATATATAATTTTACAGAGAAATATCATATATTCATAAACTGTTTCAAGAATCAAACCAACTTTTAAAGGTGTTATTGATCTTTGTTTGAAAAACTCGAGTACTGGATTTGAAGGACTTGAGAAGCTCTATCAGAATCTGTAATCCATACACCTGCAGAATCAAAGGTTTAATTTCTAAAAAATTATTTATTTTTGAATTATTTTTATGAAAAATGTGAATTTGTGTTCGGATGATTGTTTGTATGATTTGATGATTGCATGTTGTAGAGCTTGTTTTCCTGATGATTTTGGTATATTATACGTCTGATTTGGAGTTCAATAACATGTTCAAATTTGAGTTTGATTTTCGAATTTTAAAATTAAAGTTTATAACCCGTATAAATGTTTTCAATTAAAATTTGGGGGTTTTTGATTCAGGGGTTATTAGCTGGTAATTTATAGTGGGTTGTGTACCTTATGAAATTTGAAATCGATTGATATATAGCTCGTTAACAGAGGATGCTTGAATCGAAGGGAGTTGTGTTTTAAAGATTTACGCTGTTCGCCGGAAACCGGCGATGTTCTTTGTCAATTTCCGGCCAGAACATGGATGATTAGAATGTTTTGATTGCATGAACAAGTTCCTGGTGTTGTGTAGTGTTGATCTGGAGGTGTTGGTGGGGTGAGGACGTCGGGATCGTCTTCTCCAGCCACCCCCGATTTTCAGGCGACTGGAACTGCAAAATTGCAGTTTAGTCCCTGTAGTTTTGAAGATGGTGAAGTTTAGTCCCTGTAGTTTGCAAAGTTTTCAAAAATAGGATTCCTGTTTATAAAATGTTTAAAAATCATATTTTCTATTTATTTTTATTATAAAAATTCATTTTTAATTTCTGAAAATTCTAAAAAAATTAGTATTTTAATTTCGAAAATTATTTTTAATTCAAAAATAAATCTGAATTAATTAGTTAATTAATTTCAGTTAATTTTTAATTGATTAATTGGTCAATTAATTCGAAAATTAATTGATTAATTGATTTAATTAATTATTAATTGATTTTAATTAATTATTTAATTAGATTTAATTATTTAAAAATAATTTAAAAATTCCGAAAAATAGTTTCGAGCTTTAAAATATTATTCTAAATTATTTTCAAGGTTCAATAATTATTATAAAATTGTTTCGGAGCCAGAATTGGCCAGCCGAACCCTGTTTATTAACCCGAAATTGATCCAACGACCCGTTTTAATTCCGAAAAATGTTTTAAAAATCATTTTAAATACCCGAAAGCCTATTTATAAACCGAGACTTCTTTATAAATGATTTATCGTTGATTATGTGATGTATTATGTGTTATATGTGACTTGTTGATTGACTATCGGTCTATACATTCGGTGTTTACTTGATTATTGCATAACTTTCAATCCGTTAATCGGATTTGGGTAAAACGAAGGGTAGATAGAAGTATGTGTTGAATAGAATCCTATAAGTTGATGATTGATAGATGCTTATATTATGTGAGCAGAAGAGGCAAGACGTAAGAAAGGGAAACAGGTAGTTGAGGAGTAAAACGATTGTGATTGGAAGCGAGTGCAGGATAGTAAGCTAATACCAGGAAAGTGTTCTGAACTTTCTCGAGATATTGTAGTACTTGATAGTCTTGTTGACATTGCAAGTGCTTTGAAGCACAGAAACCTAAACCCTGATTTCAGTTATTGTTCTTGAGCCATGAACCATATTCTTTCTAAGCCATTGATTATTGTATACCCAAACACGAACCACAAATCTACGATACTACTCCACAAATACATACAAACTAAAAAACCAAACACTGAACTGAATTATTTTATACTCAACCCATGGTATCTTATGCTTTGAAAGACCAAATTCTTGAAACCCTGAAACATTGATTCATTTGTTATCCAATTCTTTCATTACCCAACATCCAAGCCTTGAAAGTACCTTGTTGATACACACAAGGGTTGAAACCCTTTCATTGTTAAACACTCACTGTTGTTAATGATTTTGATTATTGTTTATTATTGTTTAATTTTGTTATTATGTTAGAATTGGATTGTTTTTATAAAATTGTGGACCAGATTCGTGGTCAGACCATATAATGGTCAAGTTAGGCCAATGTGTGCCTTGGATCCAGTAGTTAGAGCAATGCTGTGTGCTTTGCTAGGGGTTAGTGCGTGACTGATCAGCAACCTAACCTTGGTTTTAAAATAAAAGTATAGTATCCAATTCTAAATCATAATCCATTGTTCACTTGATATCATAACCATATTCACTTGATGATCATTATTCTCAGTTTTATCATTGTGACTTGCTGAGCTAGTTAGCTCATTTGTGCGATTTTGTTTATACTCTTTCCAGTTAAAAAGGAACCAGTTGGTAGCAAGGATCCCCAGTCCAGTACGAGAGCTAGGCATTAAGGCTGTTGAAGCTGAGCTAGTAGGCTTCTTTTGGAATAATGTAAATTTATAAAAGTTTGTAATATGTCTAATACTCAGTTTGAGTTTGAATGGTTGGGATTTAATCGGTATGTAATATATTAGTGTGTTTGGCTTGTGTGCATACTTTAACCTGTTGCGATCCGTGGTAGTTGGTAAGTAGGGTCACTGTATATTATTATTATTATCTTTATTATTGTTATAAGCAGGTTGTAAACAGTGTGTGTGTGGACCCCAAACTTCTGACCCGGGTTTGGAGGGCGCCACAGATACCGGCTTCACTTTCTTGTTAGCTCTAGTCTTTGTCTTCTTTGTCTTGAAGATGGGTAAATTTAGCTCATGAATTGGTAAAATATCCCAGTCTATTGGCTCATCCTTAGGAACAATTGGTTCACCATGAATATTTGTTATTGGATCAACCACTTTGAATTCTTCAAATACCTCTGAGGGTTTTTATGTCTGAGTTACAGTTGTAGGCTTTTTGGTATAACTTCAAATCCTTTAATAAAACTTTATTACAGATGATAAAATTTCTTTAATCGTCTAACAATATCCATATTGGCATAGTTTCCAATCTCTTCTTTATTCTCTTCCTTCCTTCTCTTGGCTCTTATCTTAAACCTTTAATTCTTGAAAACGTTCTTGTCACTCGCATGCGCAAATAACTCTTTAATTCTCTTATATATTGCAAAGGGCATATTTATCCAATTAAAGCTTCGCACACTTGTAGTAACATCGCGCTAATTTCGCTAAACTTCTTAATTCTACTGGTGTCCTTACTTCCTCCAAACTTCTCATTGCTTTGACTTCAGATCTAAAAATCGTATCAGAATTTGACTTAATCTAATTGGAATCAATTTCCATCTAACTAACCATAAGTTGGTAAAATTAACCAATTAACTCTTTTAATTGATCAATCGAACCAAGTGATGACTAGCTAAATGAAATCAGAGACCAATTATATAAAGTCAGTTTGGCTACAGACACTTCTTTCAAGAATCGAGATTGCAATCATTTGGAGTATCAACAAAAATATTAATAACACACGAAAGTATACTTTTGCCTTTAAAAGTAGAGTATTTCCAAAAATTTGGGTAGCATCTCCTCTATATTATGGACTTCCAGTCGGACTCAAGTCGACACCAACCATCAACCAAACAACCAACCAACCAAATCAATCCACCACCATGAACTCATCATTTTACCATACTTCAGAACATATCATATTGATACCTACATATACTACTAACTAACATAGCATACATCTTTTTATCAAACTAGGGACATAACCATACCTTTCATTTATTCCTTCAAAATATCTCAGAACTCCAGTAATGAATATAAAAGTATTCTGCTGTTTTTCAAAAACTTAATTCCAACATTCTTCTAGTTCATTATTAAGCTCTCTAATTAATAATTCATATCACTTATACATGTTCATAAATCCATTCTAAAGAAATCTTTTAATCTTATTTGCCACGGCTCATACCTGTATATGGATACCTTTAAAAACCTATACTGCATCTTTTAACCGATTAACGAATCCTTTACCCTTGAGAATATATGCTTCTTCTCATTAGTTACCTTGTCTAACTTCGGATTGCCAACATATGGTTTCAACCAATATTATCATAATA
The DNA here is from genome assembly GCF_009905375.1 of Apium graveolens. NCBI lineage: Eukaryota > Viridiplantae > Streptophyta > Magnoliopsida > Apiales > Apiaceae > Apium > Apium graveolens. Next base: position 91,059,580 of record NC_133654.1, read on the forward strand.
TGTGAGAATTTATTTAGTTTCAAAGCGTTACTTCTTAAGAAATTTCGCAATTGGATCCTCATTTCTTCATTTCCACTTATGTCTTTCTATACGGAACCTTCATTGCTAGCTCAGCTATGAGCATCAAATTTACCATAACTCACTTACTTGAGTTGAACATCCCAACAATTCCTTGAAGAACACGCTCAAAATTTATTTGTAACTAGAATTTCTTTGATTTTGAATCTTCATGGCAAGTATCTTCCACATGATTGAGGTACACTTCATCTTCACAGTGTATTAATCGATTATCCAGTTATTATTAAGAATTCCTTTATCTACTTCTATTGTCCAGTCAATCATTTGCCTCGTCTGGTGTACGCAACTTTACTCTCTTATTTCTATGGTTAATTTACCTCATATGGTTTGCTAACTACTCCAATTCACGCCCAAAATCTCATACTCGGAACGTATCGCGTATACAGATTTTTGCTTCTGATTTGATATCTTCGTAACAACCACGTTATTAGCATAGTGATTCTTCTCTGCACGAAAATGTCCACCATTTATTGGCTTGTAATTATTCATATTCATCCTGTAATTCCATCTGCGACACAGGGTCGTTTCACTTCTTTTAGAACGCTCAAAGAGTAGACTTTACACAAGAAGAGAATTTGTGTATATGATTCTGATTGGAAACCTTTTATAAAGAATAAAAGTACAAGGAAACAATCGGAAGGATCCATAAATCAATAAGTCATAATGGAAGAGGAAAGAATGAATGATGATTTAGAAATGAATGAGACAACCATATTTGTACTCAAGATGGCCAGTCTTTCATACTATATGGCATATAGCACATGATTAGGTGGCGTCCCATGAAACTCTTCGTCATTTCGACAAAGTGTCATATCATAACACTGCTTGTCTTGATAAAAAATAAGTATTATGAGAAGAGAAATAATTTGAAAAGGATACAATAAATTATCTTTCCTTCTTGTCTCATATATTTATTACTGAGAGAAGTCTGCACGTATTCAAGAATCAAGAAAAGTATACGCAGCCTTGGAAAAGAATGACACCGTTGGTCGCCATCTACGTTTCGCTTATGCATACTTTTAGGGCTCGTTCGAGTAACAGATTCCATATTCGCGTCAGATGATTGATTTGAAATATTCTCTGAAAATACCTTTAACATTTTAATAATTTGAGCATAATTGTCTTCTCGCTGAATTTGCCATCATAACTTCTTGCTTCATCTCTCCCATGTAAGTCTTGTATTTTTAGCGTCATGCTTCCATGTTTGATATTTTGATAATTCAACCATAATCGTGTTCTTACGAAATTTATAATCATAATTTCTAATTTCTTTAATACCGCGTAGCGTAATCATTGATCATGCAACACCTCGATTTCGTCGATAAGAATATTAATTTTCTTCAATCGCCTGGAAGATTCCTCCATTTTCTTCAATCATCCTCGAGCTTCTTTTGGGTCAATGAACCCATTTTAAACTTTAATAATTCCATAAATTGGATAAATAATGTTTTCACACGTTGATTTGATTGTTGAAACTATTAGACAAGGTTTGCACTCTTTTTTTCGAGAAAATTTTAAACTTTTCCATATTAGCGGTGTACTTGGCCCTCTGAACTAACAATACTGGGTTCAACCACGTATTCTTCCGGTAATCTTATTACTTATAACAACAAGAACTCAAGTAGTAATTTGACAACCAATTTTTAGAACTCATTTGGTGTAAAGATCTTTTAGAAATTCTGTTAAGAAAATCTTTTTAGAAAACTTATTTTAGAATTTTAAAAATCGAACATCTGGTCGTTCTTACTATATGAGTTGGTTGTTGTTTTCTTCAACCACAAAAAAGTACCTAATTGAAGAAATGACCACCTACGGGTCCACCCACTTTAGTATATCTTCTACCCCCTTATCGGGTTCATTTCGTCTTCATTAGTGGCAAAAACTTCATTTACCATTGCATACTATTTTATTCGTAACTCTAACTCCAGTGCTGGCATCTGGTACTATCTTTGATATTTTAATCGTCGTCCTTGATGTCATGCTTACCACCAATTAATGCAATTCGACAGTCTGTCAGTAGATAAGGTTGCATCTTCTTTAAGTATACCTAATATGGTAGATGTTATTCCTTGCACGACGCTCAAAAAGTGACAAGAAACTTCTTGCAACGATGATGCCTTTGAAATTTGCAACATTGGCTCTTCGTCAGCTTTAATCAACTCGTTACCTCCAGCCTGAATCTTGTCTAACTACATAATTCTAAATTGGGTCATACTGAAACTCATCTATCTTTCCTAATACAAAATTCTCACAGAAATCAATTGCATTTTCCTTTAAAACCATTTGAAAAGCGGGGTAATTTACCCAATCTCCGTCGAGCTGTCAACTCTCCGCAACTATAAGATCTAGGAACTCAATATATCTATAGTGTCAATATATTCGCCTTTCACTTATCTTAACAACATCCTATCTTACTAATCCATATCGGATCTTCTAATCTTAATTCACACTCAACTCGAACTCAAAATGAGTATACTTAGGGTCTTCCTTATCTTATATAACCCGTCAATCCTATCTTACTTCCACCTATTCTTATTTCAGGGACTAAAACCTGTGGCTCTGATGCCAACTGTAACATCCCTAAATCCGGGGTTAGGATTGGGTGTCACTAAACAACTTTAAGTAAAAAACTTGTATATTAAAATAAATATACAGATAACCCCTCATTATTCCGGATCGCTTACAGGTTATGGTATGAAACAAGAATCCAACCTTCAAAAATTACAATAACTAAGTATAATTTCATTACCTCTTTACTAACTTCCTCGTATTACTCACTCTGACACCTCCAAATTCCTTCAGCTGGAATCTCTCCACTTTTGATGTCTATTAAAAGTTATTCACTCTTGTCCTCATTTGATACTGAAAGAAATAAGAATTCACAAAGCAAGAGTGAGCCAAAAATGCCCAGCAAGTATCATGAATGGTTTCCAGGTATCAGATTAAAGAAACTTCTGAAACAATCTTTAAAGGATATCAAAACACTTTTATTTATATAAAACAGTTGAGCGAATAAAACATGGGCCCTTATTGGCCTTTAATCATAAATCACATTTTTCTGTAAAGGAACAGTGAACATTTCACTGATTCATCTCTTGAATCAAATCTTTGTTTAATTTTGTAATCATAAACTATTCAAGAAGGAATGTCGTTAATGGCGATCAACAATAAATTAGACTGGACACTAGAAACCAACATATGTACTATAACCTGCTGATCAGACAGGATATAACGCGGATCTATACCCAACTGCATAGACCCACATAGGGTACCCAGGCACTATGGCCTAATGATCAAGGGTTTAGCCATCTCTGGCCCTTAGGGTCCAGATCATTCCTGGCCCTTATCGTAACCATCCAGTCCATGGAGTATTTTGATGTCAAATCACTTTGATTTCAAAACATCCCGATTCAGGGTTCGCAAATAACCCGAAATAATGGGTAATTGCTCAAGAGATCAATCAATAATAAGGAATAATAATGAAAGTGACTTGCATAATTAAAAGTAATTGCAGCGAAATATAAAACATTTAACTATTCTGAACTTAGAATAGGAAAGAGATATTTGCAGTATATTATTAGAAGGTTTAGGAATACTTGCCTCAATTGATAACCCTCTGATCTTTAACTATCTGTCATATCACTCAGTCCTGATGTATCTGTATTTCCATTGACAGGCCCTTTGACCTTTCTTGTCATTCACCATTTTAGGTCTATATCTATTCTGAATCCACTCGCTTCATTATTACACGTAATCAGGCTTTACTTTTATAATCTCTGTCTGGCCTTGAATGCCTCGCATTATGTGTATCTATCATAAAAGGTACCATTCAATTAACTGAGAATATATAATTGTCTAATCTATACGCTTATCCTTATCGTCTACCCGCCCGATAATAACAGATAAGGATCATCTTTAATCAGATAAAGTTTAATCAACACGTGGACTTATAATTCACATAACACATAAGGCACGTATCATATATTTCATATAACATATAAATCAGTTCGTCAAAACATTCGACTAGATATGTCCAAAACTGAAATCGAGTCGAAATACAATTTTACGATAATTACGCGACTCGGAAACATTTACAAAATTAAGTGACCTTTCGAAATAAAATATTTTATATCTCGAAAGTATTTTTAATGAAAGCAGAATATTTTTCTGAGTCTAGACGCATTCGTTTTGTATTAAATGGACCAACGGTCTATTTAATACGAATTTTTGAATATTTTTCGGAACTAAAACGTGTCTCCGGATCAATTTATAATTAAATAATAGAGCTCGAACACCCGAATCTGATTTTAAAATAAATTAATAATAATTATCGAGTTTTGAACATAATTTTAAAATAATATTTTAAAGCTCGAACTATTTTTCGGAATTTTTAAATCAAAATAATTAATTAAATCTAGTTAAATAATCAATTAAAATTAATTAATAACTAATTAAATTAATCAATCAATTAATATTAAATTAATTGACCAAATAAATAATTAATTAAAAACTAAATTTAATTAATTAATATTTATTTTAGAATTAAAAATAATTTTCAGAATTAAAAATAAATAATTTTTTGAATTTAAAATAAATAACAACAATTCCTGAAAATAATTAAAGAGGGAAAATACAATTTTTGAAAATAAAATAAGATTTTATTTTATTTTAAAATAAAAATTATGTACAAACAGAATTGAATTGGGGAATTAGGTTTTTAAAGATCGAAACCGGGTTGTAATTGGGTCGGGAAATGGGTCATGGGTCGCCAAGAACACGAAGAACACTCAAGAGAATCAAAACTTCATTTCTATATGATATTGAACTCAGAATTCGACATATAATATATCAAATCGATCAGAAAAACGTTATCTATAACATGGTATCATTAAAACACAAGAATCATAAAGTTTTGGATTTTCCGGAAAATTAAAGAATTAATTCGAATTATGAAAAATAACTCGAATTTTGAAGTTAGATCCGCACCAAATTTGATGAGTGTTTTGGAAGGGTGGTGATGAGAGCTTCGATTTGGTTACAAGAGCGTTTCAAACAGAGTCCGATAACGCCTCCAAATTTCAGTTTGATTCTCAAGAATACGAAGAACACGAAGAACATTCAAGAACTTAATATGAAAATCAAACAGCCTTTTGAGCATGTTATGGAACTCGAAATTCAACATATGATATATCAAATTGAATGGCAGGAGATGCTCTACAACATACAATCATCAAATCATACAAACTAAATCGTTTACGAAAATTCATATTTTTACTAAATAATTCGAATTTTTGTAAAAAATATAGAAAAATACCAATGAAATCTGGGATGATATGGATAATTAAACTGGATTCTACGCGTCGAGAGCTTCGATTTGACTACTTGTACGTCGAAATCCGACTTCGGTAACACCTCCAAATCTTTGTTTGATTATGAAGAACGTGAAGAACACTCATCGGTTTCTCTCAATAATTATGAAATTTTACTGACTGATTATGGCTATACGAATAAAATAAAATAATAAAAGGGTTAAATATATTTATGGAATATTGGTTCGTGTTGGATCGTATTGGATCGATAAATTAGTTGCTTAGCCGCTAAGTAACTGCAAAACGATCCAAATATAGATTACTTAGCCGTAAAGTAACTATAAAAATGATACAATTTAATACCAGATTTGGATAATTATCAAAACCAAGCTTCGTATAAAACACCATATGAGAAAATAATGTAAAAATATTCCGTCTCTCGAGAATACGAGTTTTATTGATCTACCGAAATGACTATCGTACTGAAAATTGTACGCCGGGACGCGTACGGGTCAAACCGTAACCCGGATTGAAAAAGTTAAAACACGGAAAATGTCCGTAATCACCAGATTAGGTTAGGAAGGAGTTTTACGAAGAGTTTCGGGTTGTAAAAAAGTAAAAACGGTTAAAGTTGGACGATTCCCGTCTTTAAAAATAGTTTTGTAATTATTCAGAAAATAATTAAATAAATTCATAAATCATTATAAAATCATATAACACTCCAAAAATTACCAGAAAAATACCATAATCATCTATATTTAATTCTGAACATAATAAAATTAACAAACCTATACTTTACCACATATAAACATCTACATATCAACACCAATCATCAGATAATTCACCAAAAATCACATAATAATCATTTAATAATTATTTATTGATAAAAATAATTGCACGATATTTCCCGGATATTACAAATTACCTGGATTACCTCCAGATAGAGAGATCGAGTTTACGACTGATATGGCTCCTGGAACGGAACCAGTATCGAAAGCTCCCTATCGAATGACGCTAGTCGAGATGAAGGAATTAGCAGCACAGTTGCAGGAGTTATTGGATAAAGGAGTAATACGCCTAAGTGTATCCCCGTGGGGTGCACCGGTGTTATTTGTGAAGAAGAAAGATGGAAGTATGAGGTTGTGCATTGACTATCGCGAATTGAATAGGTTGACGATTAAGAATAAGTACCCTCTACCGTGAATTGACGACTTGTTTGATCAGTTAAAAGGAGCTACTTGTTTTTCCAAGATTGATTTAAGATGTGGATATCATCAGCTAAAGATTAAAGCGAAAGATATACCCAAGACAGCATTTCAAACGAGATACGGATATTATGAGTTTTTAGTAATGGCATTCGGTTTAACAAACGCGCCAGCCGCATTTATGGATCTTATGAATATAGTGTTCAAGCAGTATTTGGATAAGTTCATTATAGTGTTTATCGATGATATTTTGATATACTCCAAGACGGAGGAAGACCATATGGAGCATTTGAGGATTTCCTTAGAAATCTTGAGAAAGAAAAGTTATATGCCAAGTTTTCAAAGTGTGAGTTTTGGCTGAAGGAAGTACAGTTTCTTGGACATGTAGTCAATAGAGAAGAAATCAAAGTAGATCCAGCTAAGATAGAAGATGTGATGAATTGAGAAAGGCCCAAGACTCCTACAGAGGTCAGAAGTTTTCCGGGATTAGCAGGATACTATAGACGGTTTGTGCAAGATTTCTCTAAGATTGTTGTCCCATTGACTAAGCTGACAAGGAAGAACGAGAAGTTTATGTGGACAGATAAGTGCGAAGAAATTTTTCAAGAATTAAAGAAGAGATTGGTAACCGCCCCAGTTTTGGTGTTACCAGATGAAAAAGGAGAGTTTGTGATCTTCAGTGATGCTTTGTATAAAGGATTGTGATGTGTGTTAATGCAACACGGGAAAGTAATAGCGTATGCGTCAAGGCAGCTAAAGTCGCATGAACAGAAGTATCCCACGCATAATTTAGAATTAGCAGCGATTGTGTTTGCTCTTAAAATTTGGAGACATTATTTACCGGGGGAAAAGTATGAGATCTATACAGATTATAAGAGTTTAAAGTATATTTTTACGCAGAAAGAGTTGAGTATGAGATAGAGAAGATGGTTAGAATTGATCAAAAATTAAGACTGTACGATAAATTATCATCCTGAAAAGGCGAATGTGGTAGCAGATGCTTTAAGTCGCAAGGAAAGATTGAATATGTTAACTTCGTCAGAGGAATTGATCAAGGATTTTGAAAAGATGGAAATAGAGGTGCAGACTCCATAATTTGGAGGTGAAGCAATGTATGCAATGTCATTTCAACCTGAAATTTTGGAAAAGATTCGATGTTGTCAGGAGCAAGTGATGAACCGCGAAAAAGATAAGTTGGCAGGAGAGGAAGTTAAAGCTCAAAAGGATGAAAAAGGAATATATCGTGTTAACTCACGCATTTGGATACCTAACATTGTGGAGCTAAATCATGAGATTTTGCACGAAGCGCATAACTCAAGATTTTCAATTCACCCTGGAAGTACGAAAATGTACAAGGACTTAAAAGGGAACTATTGGTGGCCAAACATGAAAAGGGAAATCGCGGATAAGAAAGTGCTATACGTGCCAAAGAGTAAAAGCGAAACATCAGTGACCGAGTGGATTGCTTCAACCACTATACATACCAGAATGGAAATGGGAACATATCGCGATGGATTTCGTGGTAGGATTGCCAAAGACCAAGTCTAATCATGATGCGATTTGGGTGATAGTCGATCGACTAATGAAATCGGCACAATTCTTGCCTATCAACGAAAGATTTTTATTGGAAAATTTGGTCAAGTTGTATTTGGACGAGATTGTGATGCATCACGGAGTTCTAGTATCTATCATGTCTGATAGAGATCCAAGATTTAACTCAAGATTTTGGCACTAATTTCATGATCATTTAGGGATTAAGCTAAAAATAAGTTCGACATATCATCCGCAGACTGACGGATAAAGTGAAAGGATAATTCAAATGATCGAGGATATGTTGCGAACTTGTGCAATAGATTTCAAAGGAAATTGGGACGATCATTTTCCATTGATTGAGTTTTCCTACAACAACAGTTATCACGCGAGTATTGGCATGCCGCCTTATGAAGCGTTGTTTGGAAGAAAATGCAGATCCCCCACATATTGGGGTGAAGTTGGTGAGCGCAGACTAATTGGGCCAGAACTAGTTCAACAAACGAAAGAGAAAGTGGAAATGATTCGTAAGAGATTAATTGCCGCTCAATATCGACAAAAGGAGTACATGGATCGAGACCGAACCGATATGCAATTCGAGCTCGCGGACAAAGTGTTGATAAAGATATCTCCCTGGAAAGGTTTATTCCGATTTGGGAAGAAAGGAAAATTGAGTCCTAGATATATTGGACCATTCGAAGTACTTAGACAAGTTGGAAAGGTAGCTTATGAATTAGCGTTACCTCCGCAGATGCAACATCTTCATAACGTGTTTCACGTTTCCCTTTTAAAGAAATATAATGATGATGCAAGCCATGTGATCGAATTAGAACCAGTGGAAATTCAGCAAGATCTATCATATATGGAGCAACCAGTGTGAATCTTAGATCGTAAAGGGAAGATGCTCAGAAATAAAGTTGAACCTCTAGTTATAGTACTGTGGAGAAATCCTAAAGTAGAGGAGTCAACCTGGGAATTAGAAAGTGAAATGCAAGAAAAGTATCCCCATCTATTTGCTTAGACTAGATTCTGGGGACAGAATCCTTTTAAGGGGGTAGATTATAACGACTGGGAATTCCGCGACGTGATTAAGTGAATAAAGTATGATTATGTGGTGTAATTATAAATTTTGTGATTTAATAAAGGGTTAAATAATTTTGTTGGTTAATTGTCTTTATTGTATATTAGTAACTGGGAACGTAAAATGACCCGTTCCAGTTTGATGAGTCAGCTTAGGGGATAAGCTGTGTTGTCGGGCCGTCAGGTAGAACGGAACTCGTCTTAAAAAGGGATTAAAGTGTTTTAACGTGAACTATGTGCTATTGTGTGAAATAGGAATGTTTAACTGAAAATTATATTCCAGTGATGTGTCAGTTGATATAAAGGATTGATTGTGGAAGCGTAGCAGAAAATGCTCAGCGTCGGGCCGTAAGACAGGACGCGACCCGATACGCGAAAAAAGGGAAATAATAATAATAATAATAATAATAATAATAACCAAAAGGGGAAATTTTGTGATTGAATATAATTTATGATGTGTGAATATATGTGTTTGCCTATCTGTATGCATGACTACATGATCTGGATAATTTTAATTGATTTTATAGAAATGATTTGATTTAATTAAGGTATATTAAACCTTTATTCATTTTTATAAAATTATTCGAGTATGTTCGAGGTGTGAAAGTTGTTGTGTTATTTTCAAAATAGTCCCAGAGACTTTACAAAAATGATAGATAAAATTATTTAGTGATCGATGTATTTTAAAATGATTTTATCGAGCCATAATTTCATTTTGAGCACAATCTTGTAAAATCCGTATTAAATGAACCGTACGCTCAAAAATTATTTTAAAATATGGTTGGAAAGCTAATTTCGAACTCTATATTTAAAAATTGATATTCCTTTTATTTTCATCTTTCTGAGAGAGCTATGTAATATTTAAATTCATTTTTAAGCTTAGGAATAAAAAGAAAAGAGAATAGAAGAAAGAAACTTTGCAAATTACTAAAGTACCCCTGCCCCTAATTATATAATCTCACCCTCCCCCTTTCTTTTTCTTTCTTCACCCGTGCATTCTCCCTCTCTTCTCTCACTTTCTCTCATCTCTCTTTTTTGTGGCGCCCTCCAAACCCGGGTCAAAAGTTTGGGGTCCACACACACACTGTTTACAACCTGCTTATAACATTAATAAAGATAATAATAATAATATGCAGTGACCCTACTTACCAACTACCACGGATCGCAACAGGTTAAAGTATGCACACAAGCCAAACACACTAATATATTACATACCGATTAAATCCCAACCATTCAAACTCAAACTGAGTATTAGACATATTACAAACTTTTACAAATTTACATTATTCCAAAAGAAGCCTACTAGCTCAGCTTCAACAGCCTTAATCCCTAGCTCTCGCACTGGACTGGGGATCCTTTCTACCAACTGGTTCCTTTTTAACTGGAAAGAGTATAAACAAAATCGCACAAATGAGCTAACTAGCTCAGCAAGTCACAATGACAAAACTGAGAATAATGATCATTAAGTGAATATGGTTATGATATCAAGTGAACAATGGATTATGATTTAGAATTGGATACTATACTTTTATTTTAAAACCAAGGTTAGGTTGCTGATCAGTCACGCACTAACCCCGAGCAAAGCACACAGCATTTCTCTAACTACTGGATCCACACATTGGCCTAACTTGACCATTATATGGTCTGACCACGAATCTGGTCCACAATTTTATAAAAACAATCCAATTCTAACATAATAACAAAATTAAACAATAATAAACAATAATCAGAATCATTAACAACAGTGAGTGTTTAACAATGAAAGGGTTTCAACCCTTGTGTGGATCAACAAGGTACTTTCAAGGCTTGGATGTTGGGTAATGAAAGAATTGGATAACAAAGGAATCAATATTTCAGGGTTTCACAAATTTGGACTTTCAAAGCATAAGATACCATAGGTTGAGTATATAATAATTCAGTTTAGTATTTGGTATTTAGTTTGTATGTATTTGTCGAGTAGTATCGTAGATTTGTGGTTCGTGTTTGGGTATACAATAATCAATGGCTTAGAAAGAATATGGTTCATGGCTCAAAAACAATAACTGAAATAAGGGTTTAGGTTTCTGTGCTTCAAAGCACTTGCAATGTCAACAAGACTATCAAGTACTACAATATCTCGAGAAAGTTCAGAACACTTGCCTGGTATTAGCTTACTATCCTGCACTCGCTTCCAATCACAATCGTCTTACTCCTCAACTACCTGTTTCCCTTTCCTACGTCTTGCCTCTTCTGCTCATATATTATAAACATCTATCAATCATCAATTCATAGGATTCTATTCAACACATACTTCTATCTACCCTTCGTTTTACCCAAATCTGATTAACGGATTGAAAGTTATGCAATAATCAAGTAAACACCGAATGTATAGACCGATAGTCAATCAACAAGTCACATATAACATATAATACATCACATAATCAATGACAAATCATTTATAAAGAAGTCTCGGGTTATAAATAGGCTTTCGGGTATTTAAAATGATTTTTAAAACATTTTTCGGAATTAAAACGGGTCGTTGGATCAATTTCGGGTTAATAAACAGGGTTCGGCTGGCCAATTCTAGCTCCGAAACAATTTTATAATAATTATCGAGCCTTGGAAATAATTTAGAATAATATTTTAAACCTCAAAACTATTTTTCGGAATTTTTAAATCATTTTTAAATAATTAAATCCAATGAAATAATTAATTAAAATCAATTAATAATTAATTAAATCAATTAATCAATTAATTTTTGAATTAATTGACCAATTAATCAATTAAAAATTAACTGAAATTAATTAACTAATTAATTCAGATTTAGTTTAGAATTAAAATAATTTTCGGAATTAAATTACTAATTTTTTTAGAATTTTCAGAAATTAAAAATGAATTTTTATAATAAAAATAAATAGGAAATATGATTTTTAAACATTTTATAAATAGGAATCCTATTTTTGAAAACTTTGCAAACTACAGGGACTAAACTTCACCAGCTTCAAAACTACCGGGACTAAACTGCAATTTTGCAGTTCCAGTCGCCGGAAAATCGGGGGTGGCCGGAGAAGACGATCCCGGCGTCCTCGCCCCACCAATACCTCCAGATCAACACTACACAACGCCAGGAACTTGTTCATGCAATCAAAACATTCTAATCATCCTTGTTCTGGCCGGAAATTGGCCAAGAACATCGCCGGTTTCCGGCGAACATCGTAAATCTTTAAAACACAACTTCCTTCAATTCAAGCATCCTCTGTTAACGAGCTATATATCAATCGATTGCAAATTTTATAAGGAACACAACCCACTATAAATCAACAGCTAATAACCCCTGAATCAAAAACCCCCAAATTTCAATTGAAAACATTCATACGGGTTATAAACCCTAATTTTAAAATTCGAAAATCAAACTCAAATTTGAACATGTTATTGAACTCCAAATCAGACGTATAATATACCAAAATCATCAGGAAAACAAGCTCTACAACATGCAATCATCAAATCATACAAACAATCATCCGAACAAAAATTCATATTTTTCATAAAAATAATTCGAAAATAAATAAATTTTTAGAAATTAAACCTTTGATTCTGAAGGTGTATGGATTACAGATTCTGATAGAGCTTCTCAAGACCTTCAAATCCAGTTCTCGAGCTTTTCAAACAAAGATCAATAACACCTTCAAAAGTTGGTTTGATTCTTGAAACAGTTTATGAATATAGGATTTTTCTCTGTAAAATTATATATTTATCTGTCTGCAAATGATTTTGATACGAAATAAAATACGGTAAAAGGCTATTTATATTTACGGAAAATTAGTATCCCGTTGGATCATTCCGGATATAAAATGGTACGTTTATTTGTAAAAACTGATCCAAACGGTATCGGTTTTCGAGATAATTATCCAAATCAGTACAATTTGTACTGCGGTCTTGGTCTCAGTGTGGCGCCCTCCAAACCCGGGTCAGAAGTTTGGGGTCCACACACACACACATGCCTTATTTATAACCTGCTTATAGCAATAATAAAGATAACAATAATATGCAGTTACCCTATTTACCAACTACCACGGATCGCAACAGGTTAAAGTATGCACACAAGCCACACATCTACTTATATTACAAACCGTTCAAATCCCAATCATTCAAACTCAAACTGGGTATTAAACTTTATTACAACTTTTACAAACTTAAATTATTCCGAAAGAAGCCTACTAGCTCAGCTTTTTCAACCTGAACCCCTAGCTCTCGCGCTGGACTGGGGATCCTCGTTACCAACTGGTTCCTTTTTAACTGGAAAGAATATAAACAACATCGCACAAATGAGCTAAATAGCTCAGCAAGTCATAATGACAAAACTGAAAATAATGATCATCAAGAGAACATAATTATGATATCAGGTGAACAATGGATTATAATTTAGAATTGGATATCATACTTTTAATTTAAAAACCAAGGTTAGGCTGCTGATCAGTCACGCACTAACCCCGAGCAAGGCCAACAGCATTGCTCTAACTACTGGATCCAAGGCACACATTGGCCTAACTTGACCATTATATGGTCTGACCATGAATCTGGTCCACAATTTTATAAAAAAAATCCAATTCTAACATAATAACAGAATAAGCAATAATAAAAAATAACCAAAATCATTAACAATAATGAGTGTTTAACAATGAAAGGGTTTCAATCCTTGTAAGGATCAATAAGATAATTTAAAAGCTTGGATGCTGGTATTAAAAGAATTGGACAATAAAGGAATCAACATTTTAGGGTTTCAAAGATTTGGCTTTCAAAGCATAGGATACAATGTTTGAGTATATAAGTAATTCAGTTCGGTGTTTGGGATTCTGTTTGCATGTATTTGTGGAGTAGTATAGTATACTTGAGGTTCATGTTTGGGTATACAACAATCAATGGTCTAGAAAGAACAAGGTTCATGGCTCAAGAACAATGACTGGAATCAGAGTTTGGGTTTCAGTGCTTCAAAGCACTTGCAATATCAACAAGACTATCAAATACTATAATATCTCAAGAAAGTTCAGAACACTTGCCTGGTATTAGCTTACTACACTGCACTCGCTTCCAATCACAACCGTCTTACTCCTCAACTACCTGTTTCCCTTTCCTATGCCTTGCCTCTTCTGCTCACATATCATAAGCATCTATAAATAATTGACTCATAGAGTTCTATTCAACACATACTTCTATCTACCCTTCATTTTACCCAAATCCGATTAACGGATTGAAAGTTATGCAATAATCAAGTAAACACTGAATATATAGACCGATAGTCAATCAACCAGTCACGTATAGCACATAATACATCACGTAATCAATGATATATCATTTATAAAGAAGTCTCGGGTCATAAATAGGCTTTCTGGTATTTAAAATAATTTTTAAAACATTTTTCGGAATTAAAACGGATCGTTGAATCAATTTCGGGTTAATAAACAGGGTTCGGTTGGTCAATTCTGGCTCCGAAACAATTTTATAATAATTATCGAGCCTTGGAAATAATTTAGAATAATATTTTAAAGCTCGAAACTAATTTTCAAAATTTTTAAATCATTTTTAAATAATTAAATCTAATTAAATAATTAACTAAAATCAATTAATAATTAATTAAATCAATTAATCAATTAATTTTCGAATTAATTGATCAATTAATCAATTAAAAATTAACTGAAATTAATTAACTAATTAATTCAGATTTATTTTTGAATTAAAAATAATTTTCGGAATTAAAATACTAATTTTTAGAATTTTCAGAAATTTAAAATGAATTTTTATACTAAAAATAAATAGGAAATATGATTTTTAAACATTTTTAAAACATGAATCCTAAATTTGCAAAGTCTGGAAACTTGAGGGACCAAACTGCATCGTTTTCAAAATTATAGGTACAAAACTGTAATTTTCCAGCCCCGTTGCCGGAAAATACAGGGGTGGCCGGAGAACACGTTCCCGGCGTCCTCACCCCACCAACACCTCCAGATCACATCTATATTTCCCCAGGAACTCAACCATACCAACAAATCATTCTAATCATCCCTGAGTTGGCCAGAATTTGGCCGTGAAGTTTTCCAGCTTCCGGCGAACTTCGGAAAATTTCAAAAGACAACTCCCTTCTCTACAGACCTCGGTGATTCATGAAACTTATACGACTAGATTGCAAATTTCACAGAGAACATAATCCACTATATCACAACATCAATCTATTCCAGAATAAGAAACCCCAAATTGCAATTAAGAACATTCATACGGGTTATAAACCCTAATTTTGAAATTCGAAAATCAAACTCAAATTTAAACATGTTATTGAACTCTAAATCTTATGTATAATATATCAAAATCATCAGGGAAACAAGCTCTATAACATGCAATCATCAAATCATACAAACAATCATCCGAACAAAAATTCATATTTTTAATAAATTTAATTCGAAAATAAAAAAAATTATAGAAAATAAACCTTGATTTCTGCAGTAAAACAAAGCTCAGAATCTGGTAGAACACTTCAAATCCTTCGTTTTGGTTACTCAAGCTTTGAAAACAGAGATTGGTAACGCCTTCGTTTTGCTGTTTGATTCTTAGAACAGTTTATGTAATTAGAGTTTTTCTCTGAAAATTATAAAATTAACTATCTGCAAATGATTTTGATACGAAATAAAATACGGTAAAAGGCTATTTATAATTACGGAAAATTAGTATCCCGTTGGATCATTCCGGATATAAAATGGTACGTTTATTTATAAAAACTGATCCAAGCGGTATCGGTTTTCGGGATAATTATCCAAATCAGTACAATTTGGACTGCGGTCTTGGTCTCAGCGCCTGGTTACACGTACTACGAAGTGATAATTGGGATAGTTTAATAAAAAGCTCCCGTTTATCGAAAATACGGGTTTTATTGATTTACCAAAACGAATATTGTATCAAAAATGTTACGCCGGGACCCGCGCAGAACAAACCGTACACCGAATCAAAAAGTCGAAACATGGAATATGCTCGGAATATTACAATTAGGTTAGGAAGGAGTTCTCGAAAGAGTTTCGAGTTCCAAAAACGTAACCACGGTTGACGTCGGTTGGTTCCCGTTTTTATAAAATAGATTTTAAATACTCGGAAAAAGATTTTATAAATTTCATATGATCCTTATAAATCCATAAATCAACATAAAAATAATTAGGAAGATATGACAATTATCTATGTTTTATTTTGGTCATATAAAAATTAAAATACTCAATTAATATTATTTTTGAATATCCAAGTACAGATAACACTTAACAGTTAATTCACAGAATAGATACTGAACACACATAATAATTATTTAATTAGCAAAAATAATTACACGGTATATCCTCGATATTACATCCTTCCCCCCTTAAAAGGATTCTGTCCTCAGAATCTCCTAAAAAAACAAATGAGGGTACTTTTCTCTCATATCACTTTCTAATTCCCAGGTTGACTCTTCAACCTTTGGGTTTCTCCATAATACTCTTACTAACTTTACCACTTTATTTCTCAATACTTTCTCTCTCTCCTCTAGAATCTCTATCGGACTCTCTACATATGACAAATCTGCCTTCTTCCTGTCAGTATCCACATACGACGGTACATACCTTGACAATTCCTCAAACTTACCCTCATAATCTGTTACCGACATGTTCCCTTGCTTTAATTCTAAAAACTTCAGCTCCATTTGATCCTGAACAAACTGAGGAAAATACTTTTCTAAAAACAATTCCTTAAACCTTTCCCAAGTAATAACATATGTACCTTCCAATGTCTTCACCATCTCCCACCAATAGGTGGCTTCATTCTTTAGATAGTAACTTGCAAACTCAACCTTCCGTTCCTCCTTTACTTTCACTAAGGAAAATGCCTTCTCTATTTCCTTTAACGAAACATTTGCTTCAATTGGCTCTAAGGAACCCTTGAATTCTGGTGGGTTTACTGCCTGAAAAGTTTTAAAAGTTACCTGGGGTTGGTCTGTCTTTGTTGTTGTTGTGCCAGGTGAACTGTTTGTTGGGCCAAGATTTGAAAAATCTGGGCTATTGCTGGGTCCATGGGTCCTGGGTTCATATTTGGATTCGTATTATCTTGGTTGTTATTGTTGTTAGTTTCTTCATTCTGGGTGTTGGTGCGGGTATTTCTTATGGGAGGCATTTTCTGTAAAGAATCAATCAACTTATTTAGCTTTTGAATCACTCTTTTGCATAAAAGGACAGTTTTGCAAAATAGAAATATCTCTTTTTGAAAACAGTTGTAACTAAGTAAATTGCATGCTTCTTTACAGGATATGAACAGTTATGGAAAATAGGGTACATGGTATCACAGGGGTATAACTGGTGCAATAGATAAGGTAAGGTAAAACATGTGCAATAAAATAAATAACAGTGCTGGAAAGGAAAAAGGTACTGATATATATAGATCAAAAGTTTTAGGTAGTACAAGCGTAAGGACGCTTCGGAAGTAAAAGCAAAAAGGGTACAACAACCTACTCACTAGTTATCATAGCTAGTCTATAAAGACAACTCAAAAGTCTACTGATACACACTACACACTACTGTACATACTACATAACCATAACAACACTGCTCAGCATCTCCATCTCTGCATCTCTGGCTCATGGCAAATCTGGACCTCCTATCTCCTCAAGCTCCTCTAGAACCCACTTAGCCCACTCCACTAGGAAATCAGGGGTGATGTCCTCATGTGTAGCCTCAACAATCCTCACAGCAGCTGCTCTACAAAACGCCTGGAGCCTCTCCCTAAGTCGCCTCTCACCACTCCTCATTTCTCTGGTACGCATGATATGCAATAACTCCTGGATCTGACCCTGTAGGAATCGCTGCTCCATAAGGCAAGCCTCAAACTGATGATATGGGACAGGATAGGAAGAGAACTAGAAAGGTACTCCTATGACTGAATGACTAGTAAAGCCTGAATCAGCAGGTGGGGGTCCTCTGATAGGTGGCCTCATGCCTGGAGGTGGAATAGCCTGCAGTGGTACGGGCTGTAACACAGGTGAAGGTAGTATAGCCAACACTGGTGGAACAACAGGACGTGGATCCGAAGACGGCACTCCAACTGAAGGCTCTGAGTGATCAGCTGATACGGGAATAAAAGTTTCGGCCATCGCTGCTAACTAAAATCATATCGTAATATAAGAATCTCGAACCATAACGTGAATTACACTAATACCTGATATACCGAAGCACTCAACCTCTCGACGCTCTATCTTTCTATTCCTTACTTCTGATCCTAACCCTCTACCCATTCCCGTCAACCTAGGCTTGTGTCAGTGACTTATAACCTGTAGCTCTGATACCAAACATGTGGCGCCCTCCAAACCCGGGTCAGAAGTTTGGGGTCCACACACACACACATGTCTTATTTATAACCTGCTTATAGCAATAATAAAGATAACAATAATATGCAGTTACCCTATTTACCAACTACAACGGATCGCAACAAGTTAAAGTATGCACACAAGCCACGCATCTACTTATATTACAAACCGTTCAAATCCCAATCATTCAAACTCAAACTGGGTATTAAACTTTATTACAACTTTTACAAACTTAAATTATTCCAAAAGAAGCCTACTAGCTCAGCTTTTCCAACCTAAACCCCTAGCTCTCGCGCTGGACTGGGATCCTCGTTACCATCTAGTTCCTTTTTAACTGGAAAGAATATAAACAACATCGCACAAATGAGCTAACTAGCTCAGCAAGTCATAATGACAAAACTGAGAATAATGATCATCAAGAGAACATGATTATGATATCAGGTGAACAATGGATTATGATTTAGAATTGGATATCATACTTTTAATTTAAAAACCAAGGTTAGGCTGCTGATCAGTCACGCACTAACCTCGAGCAAGGCACACAACATTGCTCTAACTATTGGATCCAAGGCACACATTGGCCTAACTTGACCATTATATGGTCTGACCACGAATCTGGTCCACAATTTTATAAAAACAATCCAATTCTAACATAATAACAGAATAAGCAATAATAAACAATAACCAGAATTATTAACAATAATGAGTGTTTAACAATGAAAGGGTTTCAATCCTTGTAAGGATCAATAAGATAATTTAAAAGCTTGGATGCTGGTATTGAAAGAATTGGATAACAAAGGAATCAACATTTCAGGATTTTAAAGATTTGGCTTTCAAAGCGTAGGATACAATGTTTGAGTATATAAGTAATTCAGTTCGGTGTTTGGGATTCTGTTTGCATGTATTTGTGGAGTAGTATAGTATACTTGAGGTTCGTGTTTGGGTATACAACAATCAATGGTCTAGAAAGAACAAGGTTCATGGCTCAAGAACAATGACTAGAATCATAGTTTGGGTTATAGTGCTTCAAAGCACTTGCAATATCAACAAGACTATCAAATACTACAATATCTCAAGAAAGTTCAGAACACTTGTCTGGTATTAGCTTACTACACTGCACTCGCTTCCAATCACAACCGTCTTACTCCTCAACTACCTGTTTCCCTTTCCTATGCCTTGCCTCTTCTGCTCACATATTATAAGCATCTATCAATAATTGACTCATAGAGTTCTATTCAACACATACTTCTATCAACCCTTCGTTTTACCCAAATCTGATTAACGGATTGAAAGTTATGTAATAATCAAGTAAACACCGAATATATAGACCGATAGTCAATCAACCAGTCACGTATAGCACATAATACATCACGTAATCAATGATATATCATTTATAAAGAAGTCTCGGGTCATAAATAGGCTTTCTGGTATTTAAAATGATTTTTAAAACATTTTTCGGAATTAAAACGGATCGTTGAATCAATTTCGGGTTAATAAACAGGGTTCGGTTGGTCAATTCTGGCTCCGAAACAATTTTATAATAATTATCGAGCCTTGGAAATAATTTAGAATAATATTTTAAAGCTCGAAACTATTTTTCAAAATTTTTAAATAATTTTTAAATAATTAAATCTAATTAAATAATTAACTAAAATCAATTAATAATTAATTAAATCAATTAATAATTAATTAAATCAATTAATCAATTAATTTTCGAATTAATTGACCAATTAATCAATTAAAAATTAACTGAAATTAATTAACTAATTAATTCATATTTATTTTTGAATTAAAAATAATTTTCGGAATTAAAATAATAATTTTTAGAATTTTCAGAAATTAAAAATGAATTTTTATACTAAAAATAAATAGGAAATATGATTTTTAAACATTTTTAAAACAGGAATCCTAAATTTGTAAAGTCTGGAAACTTCAGGGACCAAACTATATCGTTTTCAAAATTATAGGTACTAAACTGTAATTTTCCAGCCCCGTCGCCGGAAAATACAGGGGTGGCCGGAGAACACGTTCCCGGCGTCCTCACATCAATATTTCACCAGGAACTCAACCATACCAACAAATCATTCTGATCATCTCTGAGTTGGCCGGAATTTGGCCGTGAAGTTTTCCAGTTTCCGGCGAACTTCGGAAAATTTTAAAAGACAACTCCCTTCTCAACAGACCTCTGTGATTCATAAAACTTATACGACTAAATTGCAAATTTCAAAGAGAACACAATCCACTATATCACAACATCAATCTATTCCAGAATAAGAAACCCACAAATTTCAATTAAGAACATTCATACGGGTTATAAACCCTAATTTTGAAATTCGAAAATCAAACTCAAATTTGAACATGTTATTGAACTCCAAATCAGACGTATAATATATCAAAATCATCAGGAAAACAAGCTCTATAGCATGCAATCATCAAATCATACAAACAATCATCCGAACAAAAATTCATATTTTTAATAAATTTAATTCGAAAATAAAAAAAATTATAGAAAATAAACCTTGATTTCTGCAGTAAAACAAAGCTCAGAATCTGGTAGAACACTTTAAATCCTTCATTTTGGTTACTCAAGCTTTGAAAACAGAGATTGGTAACGCCTTCGTTTTGTTGTTTGATTCTTAGAACAGTTTATGTAATTAGGGTTTTTCTCTGAAAATTATAAAATTAAATATCTGCAAATGATTTTGATACGAAATAAAATACGGTAAATGACTATTTATAATTACGGAAAATTAGTATCCCGTTGGATCATTCCGGATATAAAACGGTACGTTTATTTATAAAAACTGATACAAACGGTATCGGTTTTCGGGATAATTATCCAAATCAGTACAATTTGTACTGCGGTCTTGGTCTCAGCACCAGGTTACACGTACTACGAAGTGATAATTAGGATAGTTTAATAAAAAGCTCCCGTTTATCGAAAATACGGGTTTTATTGATTTACCGAAACGAATATTGTATCGAAAATGTTACGCCGGGACCCGCACAGAACAAACCGTACGCCGGATCAAAAAAGTCGAAACATGGAATATGCTCGGAATATTACAAATCATGAGTAGGATACTTTTGTTCGTGTGGTTTCAATTGCCTTGACGCATACGCAATCACCTTGTCGTGCTGCATAAGAACACATCCTAATCCTTTGTGAGAAGCATCACTATAAATTACGAAATTCCCTTGATCATCTGGAAGTGACAAAACAGGTGCCGTGATTAATCGTCACTTCAATTCCTGAAAACTTTCCACCCATTTGTCGTTCCATATAAACTTCTCACTCTTTCGTGTAAGCTTTGTTAATGGTGTGGCAATCCTCGAGAAATTTTGAATGAATCGACGATAATATCCCGCCAATCCTAAGAAACTTCTTACCTCGGTGGGTGTTCTCGGTCTCTCCCAATTCGTAATTGCCTCGATCTTTGACGGGTCCACTTTGATCCCTTCATTACTAACTATGTGTCCTAAGAACTGAACCTCCTGTAACCAAAACTCACACTTCAAGAATTTAGCATACAACTTCTTTTTCCTTAAAATCTCCAAAGCTGTCCTTAAATGTTTCGCATGATCCTCTTCTGTCTTTGAATAGATCAAAATATCATCTATAAATACAATAATGAACTTGTCCAAGTATTCCTTGAAAATTCTGTTCATCAGGTCCATAAATGTTGCCGGGGCGTTGGTCAATCCAAAAGACATTACTAGAAATTCATAATGTCCATACCTTGTTCGAAAAGCTGTCTTTGGTATATCTTCTGGCTTGATCTTCAGTTGATGATATCCCGATCTTAAATCGATCTTGGAGAAATTCTTGGCTCCCTTCAACTGGTCGAACAGATCATCAATTCTAGGTAACAGATACTTGTTCTTAATTATCAGCTTATTGAGCTCCCTATAGTCAATACACAGTCTCATGCTTCCATCTTTCTTCTTGACAAATAATACCGGTGCACCCCACGGGGACACACTGGGTCTGATTACTCCTTTCTCTAACAGCTCTTACAATTGCTTCGGTAATTCTTTCATTTGGACGAGCGCCATTCTATACGGGGCCTTGGATACTGGTTCTGTTCCAGGTGCTAAGTCGATCCCAAATTCAATTTCTCTATCTGGAGGAAGTCCTGGAAATTCGTCGGGAAACACGTCTGGAAATTCATTTACTACTGGAATATCTTCAAGTTTTGTTGGCTCTTGACTCTTGTCAATCACGTAGGCTATAAAGTGCTTGCATCCTTGCCGTAATTACTTCTTGGCTTGAATTATTGTTAAGAACTTCTTTACTTGTTTCTGGCCCTTGAACGTTACTATCTTTTCGTCAGGCATCTTTACCATTACCTTCTTATTTCGACAATCTATCTGGGTATCGTGCTTAGATAACCAATCCATCCCTAATATAACGTCAAATTCTCCTAACTTAAATGGTATCAAATCTACACAAAACTTACTATCAGAAATCTCAACCTCACAATTCCCACAAACTTGATTCACAATTACACTTTCTTGGTTTGCTAATTCCACAGTCATTATTTCATTTAAATACTCTACTGGACAATTTAACTTGCTAACAAAATCTTGTGAAATAAATGATCGAGTTGCTCCCGAATCTATTAACACTTTGGCACATAAAGAATTCACATTGAGCGTACCTGCCACGACATCTGTATCCTGGATAGCATCCTTCACTGACATGTTGAAAACTCTAGCCCTTGGAGTCTCATTAACTGTTGGGGTAGATCCCATAATCCTCAATGCATTACTGACTGGGGCTGGTGTCTTGCAATCCCTGGCCATATGTCCTGGCTTTCCACATTTGAAGCACGTAAATCCAATGGCTGGAACCTTCACTGCTGGATTCCGGATAGGTTGATCCTTATTTGTTGGCTCTCTTGCTGGCTGATTTCGGCACTCCCTCGAATAGTGCCCTTTCTGGTTCCATTTGAAACATACCACGTTCAACTTGTTACAAACTCCCCCATGCTTCTTTCCACAAACTTGACAATCTGGAAAAGTTAATCTCAACTGATTCGGCTGATTCACATTAGCTGGACGGTTGCCCTGGCCTCCGTCTCCTGCATTTTGTCTCCTGAAATTAAAATTCCTCTCTGGCTGAAACTTGCCCTTCTTAAAATTTTGAAACTTCCCTGGTTGTGACTGACCCTCACTTCCCTCAACCTTCCTTTTCTTGCTCTCTTTCTCCTTCTGTGACATCTCACTTTCTGTCTCCGCCATCATAGCCTTTTGTACAACTCCTGCATAGGTTTCCGATTCAAAGATAGCTACCTTTCCTCTGATCCATGGCTTCAAGCCTTGCTGGAATCTCTTAGCTTTCTTCCTATCAGTATCAACATACGACGGCACATACCTTGTCAATTCCTCAAATTTACTCTCATAATCTGACATCGACATAGTTCCTTGCTTTAACTCTAAAAACTTCAACTCCATCCGGTCTTGAACAAACTGAGGAATATATTTTTCTAAAAACAATTCCTTAAACCTTTCCCAAGTAATAACATATGTACCTTCCAATGTCTTCACCATCTCCCACCAATAGGTGGCCTCATTCTTCAAATAGTAACTTTCAAACTCAACCTTCTGCTCCTCTTTTACTTTTACCAAGGAAAATGCCTTCTCTATTTCCTTTAACCACACATTTGCTTCAATTGGCTCTAAGGAACCCTTGAATTCTGGTGGGTTTATTGCCTGAAAAGTTTTGAAAGTTACTTGGGAATTGGTCTGTCTATGTTGTTGTTGTGCCAGGTGAACTGTTTGTTGGGCCAAGATTTGGAGAATCTGGGCTATTGCTGGGTCTATGGGTCCTGGGTTCACATTCTGGTTTTTCTCATCTTGGTTGTTATTGTTGTTGTTGTTGGTTTCTTCCTTCTGGGTGTGGGTGCGGGTATTTCTTCTGGGAGGCATTTTCTGTAAAGAATCAAACAATTTATTTAGCTTTTGAATCAAATCTTTGCATAAAGGAAAAGTTTTGTAAAACAGAAATATCTCTTTTTGAAATCAATTGTAACTAAGTAAATTGCATGCTTCTTTACATAATATAAACAGTTATGGAAAACAAGGTACATGGTATCACAGGGTATAACTGGTGCAATAAATAAGGTAAAGTAAAACAAGTGTGATAAAGTATATGATAGTGCTGGAAAAGAAAAGGTACTGATATATATAGATCAAAAGTTTTAGGTGGTACAAGCGTAAAAATGCTTCGAAAGTAAAAACAAAAGGGTACAACAACCTACTCACTAGTCAACATCGCTAGTCTATAAATACAACTCAAAAGTCAACTGATACACACTACACACTACTGTACATACTATGCAATCACAACAACACTGCTCCGCATCTCCATCTCTGAGTCTCTGTCTCAACTCCAAGGAAACTCTGGTCCTGCCAGCCTCTCAAAGTCCTCCATCACCTCAGTAGCCCAGCCCATCAGTGCATCAGGGCCTCTACCAGGTAGTGTAGCTCCATGTAGCCTAGCCTCAAGGACCCTCCGTGTCACATGAATCTCCTCTCGAAGATCCCTCACACCACGATCCACATCTGTAGTCCTGATGATATGCTGTAACTCTCTGATCTGAGCCAACAAGGAATCACGCTCCAATAGAAGGGCCTCATACCGGTAATAAGGAACTGGGGGCAATGTAGTCTGGAAGGGGGCACTCGCAACTGAATACCCAGTGGAATCAGAATCAGCTGGTGGGGGTCCTCTAACAGGTGGCCTCATGCCTGGAGGTGGAATAGCCTGCAGTGGTACGGGCTGCAACACCGGTGGAGGTAGAATAGCCAATACTGGTGGAATAACAGGATGGGGATCCGATGCTGGTGCTCCAACTGAAGGCTCTGAGTGATCAGCTGATACAGGAATAAAAGAGTCGGCTATCGCTGCTATCTGAAATTATATCGCAGTATAAGAATCTCGAACCACGACGCGAATTATACTACTAATGGTTATACTGTAACACTCAACCTCTCAACGTTCTATCATTCTATTCCTTATTTCTAATCCTAACCTTCTACCCATTCTCGTCAACCTAGGCTTGTGTCAGTGACTTATAACCTGCAGCTCTGATACCAAAACTGTGGCGCCCTCCAAACACGGGTCAGAAGTTTGGGGTCCACACACACACTGTTTACAACCTGCTTATAACATTAATAAAGATAATAATAATAATATGCAGTGACCCTACTTACCAACTACCACGGATCGCAACAGGTTAAAGTATGCACACAAGCCAAACACGCTAATATATTACATACCGATTAAATCTCAACCATTCAAACTCAAACTGAGTTTTAAACATATTACAAACTTTTACAATTTACATTATTCCAAAAGAAGCCTACTAGCTCAGTTTCAACAGCTTTAATCCCTAGCTCTCGCACTGGACTGGGGATCCTTGCTACCAACTGGTTCCTTTTTAACTGGAAAGAGTATAAACAACATCGCACAAATGAGCTAACTAGTTCAGCAAGTCACAATGACAAAACTGAGAATAATGATCATTAAGTGAATATGGTTATGATATCAAGTGAACAATGGATTATGATTTAGAATTGGATACTATATTTTTGTTTTAAAACCAAGGTTAGGCTGCTGATCAGTCACGCACTAACCCCGAGCAAAGCACACAGCATTGCTCTAACTACTGGATCCAGGGCACACATTGGCCTAACTTGACCATTATATGGTCTGACCACGAATCTGGTCCACAATTTTATAAAAACAATCCAATTCTAACATAATAACAAAATTAAACAATAATAAACAATAATCATAATCATTAACAACAATGAGTGTTTAACAATGAAAGGGTTTCAACCCTTGTGTGGATCAACAAGGTACTTTTAAGGCTTGGATGTTGGGTAATGAAAGAATTGGATAACAAAGGAATCAATGTTTCAGGGTTTCACAAATTTGGTCTTTCAAAGCATAAGATACCATAGGTTGAGTATATAATAATTCAGTTCAGTATTTGGTATTTAGTTTGTATGTATTTGTGGAGTAGTATCGTAGATTTGTGGTTCGTGTTTGGGTATACAATAATCAATGGCTTAGAAAGAATATGGTTCATGGCTCAAGAACAATAACTGAAATCAGGGTTTAGGTTTCTGTGCTTCAAAGCACTTGCAATGTCAACAAGACTATCAAGTACTATAATATCTCGAGAAAGTTCAGAACACTTGCCTGGTATTAGCTTACTATCCTGCACTCGCTTCCAATCACAATCGTCTTACTCCTCAACTACCTGTTTCCCTTTCCTACGTCTTGCCTCTTCTGCTCACATATTATAAACATCTATCAATCATCAATTCATAGGATTCTATTCAACACATACTTCTATCTACCCTTCGTTTTACCCAAATCCGATTAACGGATTGAAAGTTATGAAATAATCAAGTAAACACCGAATGTATAGACCGATAGTCAATCAACAAGTCACATATAACACATAATACATCACATAATCAATGACAAATCATTTATAAAGAAATTTCGGGTTATAAATAGGCTTTCCGATATTTAAAATGATTTTTAAAACATTTTTCGGAATTAAAACGGGTCGTTGGATCAATTTTGGGTTAATAAACAGGGTTTGGCTGGCCAATTCTGGCTCCGAAACAATTTTATAATATTTATCGAGCCTTGGAAATAATTTAGAACAATATTTTAAAGCTCAAACTATTTTTCGGAATTTTTAAATCATTTTTAAATAATTAAATCCAATTAAATAATTAATTAAAATCAATTAATAATTAATTAAATCAATTAATCAATTAATTTTCGAATTAATTGACCAATTAATCAATTAAAAATTAACTGAAATTAATTAACTAATTAATTCAGATATATTTTTGAATTAAAAATAATTTTCGGAATTAAAATACTAATTTTTTTAGAATTTTCAGAAATTAAAAATGAATTTTTATAATAAAAATAAATAGGAAATATGATTTTTAAACATTTTATAAACAGGAATCATATTTTTGAAAACTTTGCAAACTACAGGGACTAAACTTCACCAGCTTCAAAACTACAGGGACTAAACTGCAATTTTCCAGTTCCAGTCGCCGGAAAATCGGGGGTGGCCGGAGAAGACGATCCCGGCGTCCTCACCCCACCAACACCTCCAGATCAACACTACACAACGCCAGGAACTTGTTCATGCAATCAAAACATTCTAATCATCCCTGTTCTGGCCGGAAATTGGCCAAGAACATCGTCGGTTTCCGGCGAACATCGTAAGTCTTTAAAACACAACTCTCTTCAATTCAAGCATCCTCTGTTAACGAGCTATATATCAATCGATTGCAAAGTTCATAAGGAACACAACCCACTATAAATCAACAGCTAATAACCCCTGAATCAAAAACCCCCAAATTTCAATTGAAAACATTCATACGGGTTATAAACCCTAATTTATGAATATAGGATTTTTCTCTATAAAATTATATATTTATCTGTTGGCAAATGATTTTGATACGAAATAAAATACGGTAAAAGGCTATTTATATTTACGGAAAATTAGTATCCCGTTGGATCATTCCGGATATAAAATGGTACGTTTATTTGTAAAAACTGATCCAAACGGTATCGGTTTTCGGGATAATTATCCAAATCAGTATAATTTGTACTGCGGTCTTGGTCTCAGCGCCTGGTTACACGTATTACGAAGTGATAATTATGATAGTTTAATAAAATGCTCCCGTTTATCGAAAATACGGGTTTTTATTGATTTACCGAAATGAATACTATATCGAAAATATTGCGCCGGGACCCGCGCAGGACAAACCGTACGCCGGATCGAAAAAGTCGAAACATGGAAAATGCTCGGAATATTACAATTAGGTTAGGAAGGAGTTCTCGGAAGAGTTTCGGGTTCCAAAATTATAACAACGGTTGACGTCGGTTGGTTCCCGTTTTTATAAAATAGATTTTAAATACTCGGAAAAAGATTTTATAAATTTCATATGATTCATATAAATTCATAAATCAACATAAAAATAGTTAGGAAGATATGACAATTATCTATATTTTATTTTGGACATATAAAAATTGAAATACTCAATTAATACTATTTTTGAATATTCAAATACAAATAACACTTAATAGTTAATTCACAGAATAGATACTGAACACACATAATAATTATTTAATTAGCAAAAATAATTACACGGTATATCCCAGATATTACATTTCTCTCTCTCTCTCTCTCTCTCTCTCTCTCTCTCTCTCTCTCTCTCTCTCTCTCTCTCTCTCTTTCTCTCGGTACAACCCTCTTCTCTCATTGATTTCTATGGATTCATCCATAAAAATTCATGCTTATTCCTTATATATACTTTAAATCATGTGCATTTGTGTGTAGGTGCTTGCATGTGTGTGTGCGTGTATGTTTGTGTTCGGTGCCAAGCCGTGTTAGGGCGAAATCACGCGCTAATATTACACGCAAGTATTCACATTCGTAAGTAATATAGAATACTTTCTAGTTCGTTCCCACAGAGAGTCAGACTAATTATGTTCAATTAAACTCACTCACCAATGTATGATTGCTTCTCAATGTTAAGACAATAAAACTTAGAATTGATTAACTAATTATTAACTACAATTAACTACTACAATTAAGCACTTAATTAACACTTCGAATTAACAATATTAAAACACTAATGAGATCACAACTTCATTACTACTTCCTTCAATAGTCATTGTTATTACCCTTAGCATGCAATAGTGATGATATTAATCGAATAACACGAAACTGATAAAAGCCAACTTTCATTGTACTAATACCATTCTACCAAACATCCACAATTAAGATAGAAGTTGAATAGGCATCAATTATGTTGAGTCCCTATATGTCTACAGAAATTGACAACATAATGATTTAAGAACAAGTTATTCCTTTTGATTACACAGGGCGAATAAAACGGTTAGAGTTACCCACTAATCATGCATACTCGTACATGAACTTATGCAAGCATGGTAAGTTCTAAATCTCAAGATCCACCGTCGCTTCACAAGAGATTAACACCCTATCTTATATGTTCGCGACACACATAAGACGAATAAGCACAACCAATACTAGATATCATACAACCATCACACACTAAGGTATTAAACAACTAACTAAAGAATTCCATAGTAAATCCGTTACGACCCCATGATCACGATTAGCCCATGATAGCACTCATCATCATCATGGGTTTATATGAAAGCATGATAAATAAACACAAGAGAATAATAACTAAACTAATTATATTAAACCAGAGTACGTCACAAGAGTAAATAAGTTCAAAGTAAAGAAAACTAGCATCCAACGTTACAACGAATAAAGAATCACAGAAAATATGCTTCCTCTTCATTGCGGTGTGCTAAAATGGTCTTCTTCCTTATCTCCTTCGCTCTTCAATTAATACTACGATCCAACCTTTTTGAAACGTCTCTGAAATCTACTTATATAGGAGTTCCATTAAACCCAGATTACTCAGAAGTTGGAAGCCAAACAGAATTAGAAGTCTAAAATATTTAATCTGAATTTACGACCCTGCGCGGCTGCTCAGCATAGCTGAGCGGGCGCTCAGACCCCTTCTGGAAAAATGGTCTATTTTGCTCCGTTTCTTCGCTGTAATCTGCTCCTCTCTTCCCACTTACAATGCTAAACACATGCCAAGGCTTATTATTGATGAATTCTCCCCCGAAATACAACTAATACCCTGAAATGCACAAACACTAGAAAAACGCATCAAATACACAAAATACTTGATTTCAAGACACCAATTCAAGCTATTACAAGATGTTCTAAGTGGTATACAATGCCACTTATCAAGCCGAGAGCTCAACTCTTGATTCCTTTGAGTGTTCGACTTAAAATTTTGTCAATTCCATGATGAATATGAGTTGAATGTGTTAGTTGTTGTGTTTTTGGGTTAAAAATCAGAGGTTCGAGGTTAGAAACCCCAGAATGGGGCACCACCGTGAAACCACCGCCACTGGTGATGAACTCCGGTGAACCGGTGGTGAGTAATGATGTATAAACTGAACTCTAGAATATTGAAACTTGATTTTCGATAGTTGCATGTTGTGTTTTCTATAAAACCGAATGGATTCTTGATTTTTAAAAGAATTAAATTAATTTCTATGAATGTGAATGACTTGTTAATGATTTTTCTTAGAATTGTTTTGATTTTATTGATTTGTGAACTTAGTTTGATAGATGCATGTGATGGTATTGTTTAAGGTGCAAATTTGGTTAGTTTTGTTCAAAAGAAAGTGATACTAAGGATTGATCTTGCTAAATTGGATTTAAAATAAGTTTAATTGGTGAAATTATCTTTGCATGTTGTTTTATTTGATTGAGGCCGAATGGTGCATTGTTTTGGTGACTTGATTGATTCGAAGATGGTGATTAATAGGTGTTATGGAGTCGTTCTTTGAATTTAAGTTATAATGAGGCTTGGATATTAAATTAGAATCGTACATGTAAAGATATATGAGTGCATGATGATGTAGTTCATACGTTTGTTTCAAAATATTGATAAAAAGAAAAGGGTTGAGTTGCTTGTTATTGAGTCATGCGAATTGAGGTTATTTACTAAAGTATGAAGTTTAAAGTATATAAGTACACTTTATTAAGTGCTATGTGTTATGGTTGTGTCGTAATGTATGTGATTCGATGACTAATTAATTTAAAGTACGACTATATGGTATATCATGCTATGTGAATATGATCGAGTATATATATATATATTCTTTGGGTTTTGCGATAAGGGTTAATTGTTAAGCGTTCTGGGAACATCGAGTGAGAATCTAATTAGGGTTTGATTGTTGGATTATAGATTCGGAGCGAGAAGTCATTCGGGCTAGGAAAGGGAAATGTGTACTAGGTGGCAATAGTTCAACCCTTGTGAAATAGGAAAGCGAATTTAGGCAAGTAACTCTGTTTACTTGTATAAACTGTTTATAGAAGGATATTGTTCATGCTAAGATAGGCAATTGAACTTTTATAGCACTTGTGAGCCTGTTATTGATTCTTGAACCTTGATAATGTATTATTATACCATACCAGTTATTGATTCTTTGAAACACCCTGTTATTGTTCTCGTAACAATTTGATATGCTTATTGTTCAAACCCTTGTAATAACCCTGTTGATTCATATTCCACTTACCTACTGATTCTTTTGAATACCCTGAATGCTTGTGATCCTTATAAGAACCTTTATCAATTCCCAAGCGTATTTTTGGTTAATCTTTCTTTTGTATACCTTATTCTGTAATGATCCTTAGAATTGTTTTGATTCCCTATCCTATATACCCTGTTTATCTTTTGATCAAGATCCTTGGTATGGATCTTTGCTTACCTTTGATACGATCACTTTCTTTGAGTTCTTGAATTGAACTTAAGAATGATTTTTGACTTGAAAGAGTCTGAATGATTTATATTCTTGGTAATGATAAAATGAACTTAGTAAGACCTTTCTTTTCCAACACAAAGATTTTTCAAATGAATTCTTGATGGATTGGATTGAGACGCAAGAGACTAGTGGGACTAGTCCAGTCATATTAAGAGACTAGCAGGGCTAGTCCAATTTAAGGCTGAAATTATGCCATAGGTACCTTAAAGACCAGATGGAGGTTGGTACGGGCTGATCACCCATATTATTTATAAAAGTGAAAGTAGTCCAATCAAAAGTTCCCTATCATTTAATAAAGAGAAATTGAATACTTTTATTCAGCAATTGATTCTTTGAAAACGAAATAGTTTAAATTGATTTGTGATGAGTTGATTGAGATATTGTTTTGTATACAGCTTTGAGAACCCTGATCTATCTGAAATTGATATTAATCATATAATTGATTTCCAGAGTTAGATATATTCTTGCTTTCCTGGTGAGAGATCCTTTGAGATCCAAATGTTGATTTGTGATGAATGTCGGCTTTCACTCCATCTTGAGCCTTGATTCCTGAAAGCCCCAAATCTTTTTCATAACCCTTTCATAGCCCAAAGACAGAAATCTGCCACCTAGAAATTTTAAAGTAGAATGCCTTAAAAGTCGTAATGGTATATTGTTATTATTGTTTCGTAGAACTATCATTTAGTTACTTGCTGAGTTTTATACTCATATATTATGCTTTATTATAACCATGGCAGTTAAGCAAGAGGATGTCAAGACTTAGTCACACTGCTCGTAAGAGCGTACCTAGTGGCCCCTGATAAGTGGCATTTTATACCACTTAGAACGTCTTAAAATGGCTTAAATTGGTGTCTTGAAATCAAGTATTTTGTGTATTTGATGCGTTTTTCTAGTGTTTATGCATTTCAGGGTATTAGTTGCATTTCGGAGGAGGAATCATCAAGAATAAGCCTTGGCATGTGTTCACCATTGAGAGAGGAAAAGAACGGGCAGATTACGGCGAAGAAACGGAGCAAACCTGGAATTTTTCCAGTAGGGTCCTGCGCGCCCGCGCAGCAATGCTGAGCGGCCGCGCAGCAGCCTTGCGCGCCCGCGCAGAAATGCTGAGCGGCCGCGCAGGGTCGGGGAAAAAGATATATTATTTTAGACTTCTACTTCTGTTTGGCTTCCAACTTCTATGTAATCTGAGTTTTATGGGACTATTATATAGGTAGATTTGAGACGTTTTTCACAGAGTATTAAGAGGAGATTATGTTTTAGATTGTGTTTTTGCAAGAAGCGAAGGAGATAAGGAAGAAGACCGATTTAGCACACAGCAACGAAGAGGAAGCATATATTCTTGTGATTCTTGTTTCGTTGTAACGTTGGATGCTAGTTTTCTTGCTTTGACTTATTTACTCTTGTGACGTACTCTGTTTTAATATAATCAGTTTAGTTATTATTTTCTTGTGTTTGTTTATCATGATTTCATATGAACCCATGATGGCGATAAGTTCTATTATGGGCTAATCGTGATCATGGGGTTGCAACGGATTTATTATGGAATTCTTTAGTTAATTGTTTAATACTTTAGTATGTGATGATTGCATGATATCTAGTATTGGTTGTGCGTATTCGTCTTATGTGCGTCGCGAACATATAAGATAGGTTAATCTCTGGTGAAGCGACGGTGGATCTTGAGATTTAGAACTTGCCATGCTAGCATAGGTTCATGTACGTTGTGCATGATTAGTGGGTAACTCTAACAGTTTTATTTGCCCTATGTAATAAAAAGGGATAACTTGTGCTTAAATCATTGTGTTGTCAATTTCTGTAGACATATAGGAACTCAACATAATTGATGACTATTCAACTTCTATCTTAATTGTGGATGTTTGGTAGAATGGTATTAGTACAATGAAAGTTGGCTTTTATCAGTTTTGTGTTATTCGATTAATATCATCACTGTCACATGCTAAAGGTAATAACTATGGCTATAGAAGGAAGTAATAATGAAGTTGTGATCTCATGAGTGTTTTATTATTGATAAATTGAAGTGTTAGTTAAGTGGTTAATTAAGTAGTTAATTATAGTTAATATTTAATCAACAATTTTAAGTGTTATTATCTTAACATTGAGAAGTAGTCATACATTGGTGAGTGAGTTAAATTAGACAATAAATTAGTCTGAGTCTCTGAGGGAACGAACTAGAAAGTATTCTATATTACTTGCGAACGCGTATACTTGCGTGAATATTAGTGCGTGATTTCGCCCTAACAATTTTTTGGCGCCGCTGCCGGGGACTCGGCGTATTTGTTTAGTTTATGTACTTACCATCATTGGTCATTAGGACTCAGTGATTAGGACATAGTAGTTACTTACTCTTTTCGGTTGTGTTTCAGGTACTTTAGCAAACGTTTATGCAAACTCGTTCTCGTGCTCGCAAGAGGACCTTAGATACAGCTGAGGAGAAAGACGAAGTTCTTGATACACCGGAGAAGTTAGATTTTGAGGATTCGAATTCAGGAACTGAGCAGAAAGAACCAGTAAACATGGGAGATCGTATTGTTCAAGCTGATCCAGCTCTTATGGATTTTTCTCGGCCTAAAATTGATGACATTCAGTCAAGCATCCTTCATCCGGCTATTCAAGCTAACACCTTTGAAATCAAGCCGGGCACTATTCAGATGGTGCAGAATTCTGTTTCTTTTGGAGGAGCGGCGACTGAAGACCCCAACATGCACATAAGGAATTTTGTCGAGATCTGCAGCACTTTTAAGTATAATGGCGTGACTGATGAGGCTATCAAGTTGAGGCTCTTCCCATTCTCACTGAGGGATAAGGCTAAAGACTGGTTACATTCTGAACCAGCTGGGTCCATCACTACATGGCAAGATCTTGCGCAAAAGTTTCTGGTGAAGTTTTATCCAATGGCAAAGACTGCTGCTATGAGGAGTGCTCTTACTCAGTTTGCGCAGCAACCTACAGAATCTATGTGCGAGGCTTGGGAACGCTACAAGGAAATGTTGAGAAAATGTCCACATCATGGAATGCCGGATTGGATGGTAATCACTGGTTTTTATAATGGTTTGGGGGCCCAATCTCGGCCCATGCTCGATGTAGCAGCTGGAGGCACCTTATGGGCTAAAAGCTATACTGAGGCGTACAATCTTATCGAGACGATGGCTGCAAATGAGCATCAGAACCCAACTCAGAGGATGACATCAGGCAAGGTAGCAGGTATTCTGGAAGTTGATGCAGCCACCGATATTGCAGCCCAGCTCCAAGCGCTATCAATGAAGGTTGATTCTTTGGCTACGTATGGAGTTAATCAAATAGCTATGGTTTGTGAGCTTTGTGTAGGTTCTCATGCTACGGATCAATGTTCTCTTGTCAACGAATCTGTTCAGTATGTGAATAATTATCAGCGACAACAGCAGCCTGTGCCAGCGACCTATCATCCTAACAACAGAAATCATCCAAATTTCAGCTGGGGGAATAATCAAAATGCTATTCAGCCAACATATCAGCAAGGAGTAAGTAAACTGTTTAACCCACCTGGATTCCAGCAACCACAGCAGTATGCTACAAGGCAATCATATCCTCAACAGGGAAGTGCAGCTGCACCTACTAGTGCTGATTTTGAGGAACTTAAGCTGTTGTGCAAGAGTCAGGTGGTTTCTATCAAGACCTTGGAAAATTAAATCGGTCAATTAGCCAATGCAGTGCTCAATCATCAACCTGGCACTCTTCCCAGTAACACGGAAGTACCAGGCAGGAAGGAAACTAAAGAGCAAGTCAAGGCTATTACCTTAAGGTCTGGAAAAGTAGCTGATGCTGAAAAGGCAAAAGAAGTCGAAGCTGAAGTTAGAGATGAAGAATCTAAGCAAAAGGAGAAAGCGGCGGAACCAAAGAAGAATACTGTTGAACACACTCTGCCTGAGGCTAATACAGGGGAGAAACAGCTCTATCCTCCACCACCTTTTCCTAAGAGATTGCAACAACAAAAGCTGGATAGACAGTTCGGGAAGTTTCTGGAGGTGTTCAAGAAACTTCACATCAATATATCTTTCGTTGAGGCTCTGGAACAAATGCCTAGTTATGCGAAGTTTATGAAGACTATTCTTTCAAGGAAGGTGAAACTGGATGACCTTGAAACCGTTGCTCTCACGGAAGAATGCAGCGCGGTTCTGCAACAAAAGTTACCACCAAAACTGAAAGATCCAGGAAGCTTCACCATTCCTTGCACCATTGGCAATCTAACTTTTGACAAGTGCCTTTGTGATTTGGGAGCAAGCATTAATCTGATGCCCTTGTCGATCTTTAAAAAGCTGGATCTGCCTGATCCAAAACCCACATACATGTCACTACAATTGGCTGACCGTTCCATTACTTACCCAAGGGGCATAGTTGAGGATGTGCTCGTCAAGGTAGATAAGCTCTTCTTTCCTGCAGATTTTGTTATTCTGGATTTTAAGGAAGATAAGAAGATTCCCATAATCTTGGGGAGGCCTTTCTTGGCTACTGGCCGTACCTTGATAGATGTACAAAAAGGTGAACTTACTATGCGAGTCCAAGACCAGGATGTGACCTTCAACGTATTCAAGGCAATGAAATTCCCTACAGAAGATGAGGAGTGCTTAAAAGTGGATGTGATTGATTCTGCGGTTACTTCGGAACTCGATCACATGCTAATGTCTGATGCATTGGAAAAGGCCTTAGTGGGGGATTTTGACAGCGATGATGAAGATAGCAACGAGCAATTACAATATCTGAACGCTTCTCCATGGAAGCGAAAGCTCGACATACCATTTGAATCTCTTGGTACTTCTGACCTTAAGAATGCTGAAGGGAAGCTCAAACCATCAATAGAGGAAGCACATACCTTGGAGCTTAAACCATTACCTGAACACTTGAGGTATGCTTTTTTTAGGTGATTCATCTACGTTACCTGTTATTATTTCAGCTGACCTTTCAGGTAGTGAGGAAGACAAGCTCTTAAGGATTTTGAGAGAATTCAAATCGGCTATAGGATGGACCATAGCAGACATCAAGGGGATAAGTCCTTCATATTGTATGCATAAAATTCTGTTAGAGGAAGGTAGTAAGCCAACTGTGGAACAGCAGCGAAGACTGAATCCCATCATGAAGGAGGTGGTGAAGAAAGAAATTCTGAAATGGCTAGATGCAGGCATCATTTATCCTATTTCTGACAGCTCGTGGGTGAGCCCTGTACAATGTGTTCCTAAGAAAGGAGGTATCACTGTGGTCGCAAATGAAAAGAATGAGCTCATCCCTACTCGAACAGTTACAGGATGGAGAGTATGCATGGATTATAGGAAATTGAACAAAGCCATAAAAAAAGATCACTTTCCTCTTCCATTTATTTATCAAATGCTTGACAGATTGGTGGGACATGAGTATTTTTGTCTTCTGGATGGTTATTCCGGGTATAATCAGATTTGTATTGCACCAGAGGATCAGGAAAAGACTACCTTCACTTGTCCATTTGGCACATTTGCTTTTCGTAGAGTTTTGTTTGGGTTATGTGGCGCCCCGACCACCTTTCAGAGATGTATGATGGCTATATTCTCTGACATGATTGGAAATAACGTCGAAGTGTTCATGGATGACTTCTCCGTCTTTGGACACTCATATGATGAATGTTTAAATAATCTGCGCGCCTTACTCAAAAGATGCGTGGAAACTAATTTGGTGCTTAATTGGGAGAAATGTCATTTTATGGTGCGTGAAGGCATTATCCTTGGGCATAAGGTCTCTAGCAAGGGTCTGGAGGTGGACAAGGCCAAGGTGGGAGTCATTGAAAATCTTCCCCCACCTAATTCGGTGAAAGGAATCCGTAGTTTTCTCGGTCATGCGGGTTTTTATCGGCGATTCATCAAGGACTTTTCAAAGATATCTAAGCCGTTGTGCAATTTACTTGAGAAAGATGTGCCTTTCAAATTTGATGATGAATGTTTGGCAGCATTCGAGACTCTCAAGGAGAGTTTGATCACGGCACCAGTTATTACAGCACCAGATTGGACAGAACCGTTTGAGATGATGTGTGATGCGAGTGATTATGCGGTAGGTGCAGTTCTAGGACAGCGCAAGAAAAATCTCTTCCATGTGGTCTACTATGCGAGTAAGACTTTAAATGGGGCCCAATTGAACTACACCACTACTGAGAAGGAGCTTTTGGCTATAGTCTTTGGCTTTGAGAAATTTCGATCTTATCTGCTTGGTACGAAAGTGACAGTATTCACTGATCATGCAGCTATTCGTTATCTGGTTTCTAAGAAGGATTCGAAACCGAGACTCATTCGTTGGGTGCTTTTACTTCAAGAATTTGAGTTAGAGATCAAAGATAGAAAAGGTACTGAGAATCAAGTAGCTGACCATCTCTCTAGGTTGGAGAATCCCGATTCTACTTCACAAGATAGGACGTTAATCAATGAATCTTTTCCGGATGAGCAGTTGTTTGCAATCCAGGCGGAAGAACCATGGTTTGCAGATATTGTAAACTATCTTGTCAGTAATATAATGCCTCCTAATTTGACATCCGCGCAAAAGAAGAAGTTTCTGCATGAGGTGAAGTGGTATATGTGGGATGAACCATATTTGTTTAGACAGGGAGCTGACCAGATCATCAGGAGATGTATCCTGTTCTGTGAGACGGAGGGGATATTACGAGACTGCCATTCCACGGTTTATGGTGGACACTATGGAGGTGAGAAGACGGCAGCTCATATTCTGCAAGCAGGTTTTTTCTGGCGTACCTTGTTCAAGGATGCTCATCAGTTTGTTTTAAGGTGTGATCGTTGCCAAAGAGTGGGAAATTTGTCAAGGAAGGATGAGATGCCATTAAATGTGATGCTTGAAGTCGAGGTCTTTGATGTATGGGGAATCGATTTCATGGGGCCTTATATCTCGTCTTGCAATAATCAGTACATCTTGCTGGCAGTCGATTATGTCTCAAAATGGGTCGAAGTTAAAGCTTTACCGACAAATGATGCAAAGGCAGTGCTAAATTTTCTTCATAAGCAAATTTTCACAAGGTTTGGAACACCTCGGGTAATCATAAGTAATGAAGGATCGCATTTTTGCAACCGTAAGTTCACTTCTATGATGCAGCGTTATAATGTGAATCATCGAGTAGCTACTGCCTATCATCCGCAAACAAATGGTCAAGCGGAAGTGTCTAATAGAGAGATAAAGCACATTCTAGAGAAGGTTATTTGTCCGTCAAGGAAGGATTGGTCTTTAAAGCTCGATGAAGCTGTTTGGGCTTACAGAACAGCATACAAAACTCCACTTGGGATGTCACCGTTTCAGTTGGTGTACGATAAGGGATGTCATCTACCGGCGGAGCTTGAGCATAAGGCCTACTGGGCATTGAAGAAATTGAACCTGGATTTAGATGCAGCTGGTAAGAAAAGAATGCTTCAGCTTAATGAACTTGATGAATTTCGACTTCAAGCGTACGAGAATAACAAAATGTATAAGGAAAAAATGAAGAGGTGGCACGATAGGAAGCTACATCCTAAGTTATTTGTGCCATGGCAACAAGTTCTGTTATTCAACTCTCGGCTCCGACTTTTTCCTGGGAAGTTGAAATCAAGGTGGTCTGGACCTTTTATTGTCAAAACTGTGTTTCCACATGGAGCGGTGGAAATTTTTGAGAATGATTCGGACCAAGCATTCAAGGTTAACGGTCAGCGGTTGAAGCACTACTATGGGGACATGGCAAACCGAGAGGTGGTTAGTGCCATTTTGTTGACTATTTGAGAAAGATACGGAACGTCAAGCTAATGACGAAAAAGAAGCGCTGCGTGGGAGGCAACCCATGAATTGTTGTTATAGGAACCCTTAGAAGTTAATAACCTATCCAAAAACACAAAAAAAAATCAGAAAGCAGGGGCTGAAAAAAAAATTCCAGAGACCCTCTGCGCGCCCGCGCAGCTATGCTGAGCGGCCGCGCAGCTTTCTGCGCGCCCGCGCAGAAATGCTGAGCGGCCGCGCAGGGGTCGAGTTCCAGAATTTTTTTTACAGTTCAGAAAAAAAAAAAAACAAAAACACAAAAAACCCATCACAGCCCATAAACCCACGAATTCTTTTCCCATTACCCCATGATTTTATCCCTCAACCCCACTCCTAATCTAATTTAACCTACTCCACACCCTATATATACATACACCTATCATACATATCTCCCACAAACTTCCTACACTTAAACCCTCTCATAAACATCAAAAATCAGTTCTTACACACTTTTATTCACAAATCAATGGCACCCAAGAGAGCACGCACTATTGACAGCAGCAGCACAGTTTCTACTGCTGATTCATCAAGGGGTACTGCTGCAAGGCCTCGGTTAACTGACAGAGCTGCGGAGGAGGAGTACACTAGGCTGTTGGGGAAGCCGATTCTGAAGGAGAGGGGGTTTTTACCATCAGGGAGGGATGGTGAGTTATTGCCCATGATTGCAGAGAAGGGGTGGATAGCTTTTTGTGAGTCACCCGAAGCAGTACCGATGAGTGTTGTTCGCGAGTTCTACGCGAACGCGAAGGCTGAAAAGAATGGGTTTTCTGTAGTTCGTGGGCTGACGGTTGATTATCATCCTGCGGCGATTCGCCGTGTGATTGGACAGCGAGAGAGGAAGCCCGAGGA
Source organism: Apium graveolens (assembly GCF_009905375.1). Classification (NCBI taxonomy): domain Eukaryota; kingdom Viridiplantae; phylum Streptophyta; class Magnoliopsida; order Apiales; family Apiaceae; genus Apium; species Apium graveolens. The sequence goes on from NC_133654.1 coordinate 91,100,209, forward strand.
GGATAACTGGAATGAAAAGACTGCTGAGGATTTTGACTTGGATTTGATTTGTGCGACTCTCTGTCGACCGGGCACAGTTTGGAACCACAGTCCAGCCAATAATGAGTATCGTCACTTTCCGGCGATCGCCATGAACAGGTATGCCCGTGCATGGAATGCATTTATATGTGCTAATATTTTGCCTTCTTCACATGCACACGAGTCACAGTTGAGAGAGCACATCTGTTGTGGGGAGTTCTAAATGAGGAATACTATGTGGACCTTGGTGAGTTTATCTACCAAGGAATTCTGAAGTTTTTGAGGGGAGCAAAGCATATGAACATCCCTTATGCATCCACGGTTACAAAGCTATGCCGTGCAGTAGGAGTGAACTGGCCGGCTCATGAGCAGTTGCAGTTGCCAGCAGCTCCGATAGATTCTGGCACTCTGAATGGGATGCAGGAGTGGACCGGTGGTGAGCCTGAGGAGCATGGGCTGGGTTATCGTCTTCCAGGAGGGCGTCCAGCACGAGGTGCTACTATGGCCAGGCCAGGGCGTGGTGAGGCTAGTTCTTCGAGAGCTCAGGAGGGTGCTGGGATGGGTGATGCCCAGTATAGGAGGCTTTCACGGCGGATGGATGCCATGTATGAGACGCAGAGCAGGTTTGCTCAGGAGCTCACCCTTGCGTTAGGGACTGCTTTTCGAGGCCTTGGAGCTGATATCCAGTGGCCAGTTTTTGGTGAGGACTCTGCATACCCGCCGCCTGATACTCCACCCACTGAGGGTGATGATGATGATGACTCCGAGTAGGTATACCCTGTGTTCCTTTCTACTACCTTCACTGGGGACAGTGAAGATTTTAAGTTTGGGGGTTGTAACGCCCCCAAATCCGGGGTCAGAGGATTTGGTCGTCACGAAGAAACCTCAATCCAAAATAACCTGTTAAATCAAATAATAAATGCCAGCGGAAGATATTTATCATAAATGACCCCAAACTAATCCAAGATCTTTTAAGGTTACAGTTCTAGAAACAAGAAATCCAAATTCCACAAACAAGTTTTGAACTTTCTTTTTAAACTCTTTTCAATAAATTCCAACTCACAATTAAACCCACTAGTATAACTTCGAAATGAAGTATACTAGGCCCAAATAAAATATACAACTATAATATAATCTAATATAAATAACTTTACACAATAAAACTTACACTAGTCCGCAAACCCTGGACCAACGACCTTCCAAGAGCTTCTTCTTTGCTTCCTCGAATTTCGCAGCTAAGTAGCGCAAGCTAATCCTCACTGGAGGTTAAATTTAAAAACAGGCAAGTATGAGCGGAAGAAATGCTCAGCAAGTTAATTATAACATATATAGGGTCGTTTTGATATAAAACCGACATCTGCATCAGCGCAGAACATTTAAAAATCATAATTGCTGAATCATAAAACGCTTTTTGATACTTTCCAGCGAAAGGCTTCAGCAATATTTTGAATTTTGACGAGAGCAAAGCTCGTAAAATAGTGTTTACGGAAATATCGTAAACCACAATAACATGAAACAATGATTATGGATTGAATCATAACTTTATTCAAAACCGAACTCTTGAAATTAATACTTATTTTGCTGTCATATCAAATTAGATATAAATACGAACTTTGATGCTCACAACATTCCATACTGAAGTCAACATCAATCATCTATACTAATACCACCTTTGATACTTAACAACAACGTAAGTATCAGCAAAAAAAAATAAGAAACTGAATCAAAACCACAATTCACTTTAATCCAAAACAGAATCAGTATTTTTAATCCAAAACAGAATCAGTACTTTTAATCCAAAACAGAATCAGTTGATAAATCATTTATTCTATGAATATCAAAATAATATTCACTTTAATCCAAAACAGAATCAGTATTTTTAATCCAAAACAGAATCAGTACTTTTAATCCAAAACAGAATCAGTTGATAAATCATTTATTCTATGAATATCAAAACAATATCATAATTTAGATTGGAATCCTCGAACGACGGTGTGTTGCCGCCGGTGATCAGCCGCGGAGCAACACCGGTATGCCGAAGCATATCCAACTAAACAAAGGGGTACCCAAGGCACATATCGGCCTAGCAAGGTGTTATATCCTGTATAACACATAGCTCACACTGGACCGCCGTCACGGCCTCTTACGCAACCATCCAATCTTAAAAACATTTTATTGAAAGGGGTCATAATACTCGACACCCTTAAAAACTTTTATTCCCCCATTAACTTGGGTAGGAATATTCACAACCAAATCACTTTTATCAAAATCCAAAATATTTATAAATCCAGAAATTGGATAAGTAAAATCACTTGACTATTCTGAATATAGAATAGCAGATGAGTATTTGCATAAACAGAATCATTTAATTCAGCGATATGTAAAACATTTATCTATTCCGAACTGAATAAGGAAAGCAATACTTGCATGATAAATTTTTTAAAATAAATATCACTTGAACAATAAGTGATGATAGGGATACTTGCATAATATGAATCGAATTAAACGTCACTTGAATGATAAGTGAGGTTAGGGTACTTGCCTTTGGGTTTTTAGCAGTTAGTCACACTCGCAAACACGCATCAGTTCTGACATTCTGTCTTAAGACATCACCGTCCTTCTATTCAACACTTGACTAATATGTTGCTCCTGCAATTGCTAGAAGCCAGATACCCAATACCATTCCATCTCACTCTTTATCCAACGTCTTGTCCCGATCAACTCGAGAGATCCGCATCTATAATTAAAATATACAACTTTAATTGTCTAATCGATAATCACTCGACGAACTATGCGTCAAAAGCCTATCGTCTACCCATACGATAGCCCACACATAATTATATCAGCCAAACACAGGAATCTTGACCCACATATGCACATAATTCACATAGCACGTAAGCACATAATCCACGTATCACATAATTCATATCACATATGACTCAGTTCTTCTAAAGGTTCGACTCGATACGTTTAAAACTGAAATCAGATCAAAAATATGATTTATATATCAATAATTGACTCAGAATAACTTGTAAAACAAGCGACCTTTCGAAACAAAATGATTTGGGTCTCGAAAGTATTTTTATTGAAAGCAGAATATTTTTCTGAGTCTGTACGCGTTCGTTTCGTATTAAACGGACAAACGGTTTATTTAATATGAATTTTTGAACATTTTTCGGAATAAAAACGATCTCCGAATCATTTAATAATTAAATAATAGGGCTCAAACACCCTAAAATAATTTTATAAGATTTATCGAGCCTGGAAAATAATTTAAAATAATATCTTAAAGCTCGAAACTATTTTTCGGAATTTTTAAAATCAATACTAAATAATTAAATCTAATTAAATAATCAATTAAAATTAATTAATAACTAATTAAATTAATTAATCAATTATTATTTAAATTAATTGACTAATTAAATAATTAATTATCAACTAAAATTAATTAATTAAGTAATTTGGATTTATTTTTAAATTAAAAATAAATTTTCAGAATTAAAATAATGATTTTCAAAATAAAAATGCATTTTTAGAAATTAAAAATAGGATTTTTGAATTAAAAGAAAACAGAAAATACAGAAACATTTTTTTAGAAAATGGGGGTTTCAGATTTTGGATCAAACAGTCCCCCAAGGTAGGGGATGACCGGAGCTCGTTGATGAACTCGGCCGGAATCTGGGAACGAACCCAGAAACCGGTGAGCTCTCGCCGGCTCCGGCGAACCTTTTACCCCGCCAAAACCCGAGGTTCCAGCCCCGATTTTTACACCAGAACGCCCCAAACGTCAACCAAAACTTATAAACGACCCCAACTTCGCCGTAGCAACACCAGACCACAACCTCCGATCAAACAACCAAGAACTCGACGAAAATTCCGGCGAAACGCGATTTTGCTATTTACTGAACCAAATTCAACGATTAATATCTTAAAATGAAGCTTAAGACATGTATAATCAGTTCATATCATCAAAATAATCCAAAGATCATCCAATAAGAAACCCCTAATTTTCGAATAAAACCCCTAAAAATCGTCTTTGAATTTTACCAACTGTTGAAACGATTTGAAGACATAAAATGATAGAGAATGGTCTGTGATTCATTTTGGTTATTCATACTTGTGATTTGGTGTTCAATAACACCTTCAAAATTGGCTTTGATTTTCAGAATTCTCCAAGAACACCAAGAACACATATTCAAGAAATTTTCAGACAATCAAACCTTAATTTCTATATGATACTGAACCCTATTTTTGAAGTATAATATACCAAATCGACCAGAAAAACATGCTCTACAACATGGAAGCATCAAATCACATCAACAACATCAAGAACAAAAATTCGTAATTTAATTATCAAATAATTCGAATATAATTAAATAAATAAGAAAATTACTGTGATTTCTGGAAAGAAACTGATGATTGATTCAGAAAGAAGATTTCGAGAGCTTCGTTTTGATATGCTGCACGCCCGAATCGGAGTTCGATAACGCCTTCGTTCGTGTGTTTGATTCTCGGAAACGTATCGGTTTTCTCGGGTTTTTCTCTGTATTTACGGTGTTTTAACTGGTTGCAAATGAATAAACGGAATAAACGAAATAAGAAATAGGCTATTTATATTTATGGAATATTGGATCGTTCTGGATCGTTTTGGATCATTAAATTAGTTGCTTAGCCGCTAAGTAATTGCAATAACGATCTGATTCAATACCAAAATTGGATAATTATCAAAACCGAGCTTTTTATAAAACATTATATACGAGAATAATATAAAAATATCCCGTCTCTCGAAAATACGGGTTTTATTGATTACCGAAATAACTATCGTATCGAAAATATTGCGCCGGGCCGCGCACGGGTCAAACCGTAATCCGGATTGAAAAAGTCAAAACACGGAAAATGTCCGGAATTACCCGATTAGGTTAGGAAGGAGTTTTCGGAAGAGTTTCGGGTTGCAAAAACGCAAAAACGATTGAAGTCGGATGATTCCCGGCTTTATAAAATAATTTTGGTAATTATTCAGAAAATAATTAATAATTCATAAATTAATATAAAATCATTTAACAGTCCAAAAATTACCAGAAAAATATCACAATTATCTATATTTTATTCTAGACATATAAAAATTCAAATATTCAAATAATATCACATCTAAACATCCAAACATCAATTCCACTTATCAGATAATTCACCAAAATTCACCTAAAATCACATAAATAATTCCAAATAATTATAATAATAATATTGGAAAATATGGGATATTACAATCTACCCACCTTATAAGGATTCCGTCCTCGGAATCAGCAGAAGAAAGCACTAAGGATCTTATCACAAATTTTCCATTTCCAAATAGCCTCAATTTTCCATAATCTCAAATAAATCTTGTATTCCTTGTATAATAAAACCTTTATAGGAGCTTCACTTTGTACCACTGTTCCATCTACATCCTTTGACCAATTTCTCAATAGAATCGCTTTACTGATTGCGAGAAAGAAGAATAGAGAAAAAGATAGAGGGAAGAAAAGAAAGAGAAAGATAGAGAAATAAAGAAACAAAATGAATTCGCTATACACCCCTGATATTTTAATCGCATTGCAATCCACTGTTGCTCTTGATAATCCCATCACATAACCCTGCTTTGACTTGACCAGGATAACTCAGCTTAACTTGATTGGCATACCTTCGAATGTTTGGGATGACAAAATCATGGAATTTCAAAAAGAAAAGAATTTGATACCATAACGGAACCAAAATCTGAATTTGAGAAAAAGTATTGTTGAAATAAAAGAATAACTGAGAGATCAATATGATCAAACGAACTTGGTATTGTGTGTCCAAATTAAGACACTACTAAAGGTTGTTAACCTTCATGTATTCACAATACACACAAGTGATGGCGTCCCATCCAACTCCTATCACACAGACAGGTATACCTTGTGTCCCTTATAGTTAAGGTTGTTCATCTCAGTCAGAATAAAAGAATATCAAAGGAATCCAAAATCAAATGAATAAAAATGAAAAGATTTCAAAGTTGATATTTATGAAGGAAATGAAGTCTAGAGAAAAAAATTCTGGCACCAAATGAGCAAGTGGCGTCACATTATCAAGAAACTATTCACCAAATAAGAAAAGTGGAATTAATTATCATAACTTGACAGAGCTATCAAAACCTGAAAAATAGGCTTCATGACAGCCTCTGGCACATTTAAAACACAGATAGGATTGAAAATGAGTGTTAGGGAATATATCCTCTAACAATTACTTCTTTTTGAGAGATGTCAAAAGGAATTATAGAAAGAGAGGGTATTGCCAAAGTCTTAATATTTATCTTCGATTTGAACTCTCCAGTTGAATCGTCACCCACTTCTAGACACTTCTTCACATTCCAAGGATATCGATAATCTTCATCGTTGTCGAACCGTAGTAGTCTCGAAAGATTCCACCATAGAAGTTTGCAGCTTTCCGGAGTTCCATCCAGCTCAGCACAATCATCTCAAACAAATACGCCTTATCTTAACTTATTCGTTGGCACTATATCCAATAGTCCAACAGGAACTCGATATGAGCTCAAACGTCCTCACATAGCTATACACACTCCTACACACTCTCGTTTCTAGTTTACTATAACCTCAGCTCTGATACCAACCTGTAACGCCCCCAAATCCGGGGTCAGAGGATTTGGTCGTCACGAAGAAACCTCAATCCAAAATAACCTGTTAAATCAAATAATAAATGCCAGCGGAAGATATTTATCATAAATGACCCCAAACTAATCCAAGATCTTTTAAGGTTACAGTTCTAGAAACAAGAAATCCAAATTCCACAAACAAGTTTTGAACTTTCTTTTTAAACTCTTTTCAATAAATTCCAACTCACAATTAAACCCACTAGTATAACTTCGAAATGAAGTATACTAGGCCCAAATAAAATATACAACTATAATATAATCTAATATAAATAACTTTACACAATAAAACTTACACTAGTCCGCAAACCCTGGACCAACGACCTTCCAAGAGCTTCTTCTTTGCTACCTCGAATTTCGCAGCTAAGTAGCGCAAGCTAATCCTCACTGGAGGTTAAATTTAAAAACAGGCAAGTATGAGCGGAAGAAATGCTCAGCAAGTTAATTATAACATATATAGGGTCGTTTTGATATAAAACCGACATCTGCATCAGCGCAGAACATTTAAAAATCATAATTGCTGAATCATAAAACGCTTTTTGATACTTTCCAGCGAAAGGCTTCAGCAATATTTTGAATTTTGACGAGAGCAAAGCTCGTAAAATAGTGTTTACGGAAATATCGTAAACCACAATAACATGAAACAATGATTATGGATTGAATCATAACTTTATTCAAAACCGAACTCTTGAAATTAATACTTATTTTGCTGTCATATCAAATTAGATATAAATACGAACTTTGATGCTCACAACATTCCATACTGAAGTCAACATCAATCATCTATACTAATACCACCTTTGATACTTAACAACAACGTAAGTATCAGCAAAAAAAAATAAGAAACTGAATCAAAACCACAATTCACTTTAATCCAAAACAGAATCAGTATTTTTAATCCAAAACAGAATCAGTACTTTTAATCCAAAACAGAATCAGTTGATAAATCATTTATTCTATGAATATCAAAATAATATTCACTTTAATCCAAAACAGAATCAGTATTTTTAATCCAAAACAGAATCAGTACTTTTAATCCAAAACAGAATCAGTTGATAAATCATTTATTCTATGAATATCAAAACAATATCATAATTTAGATTGGAATCCTCGAACGACGGTGTGTTGCCGCCGGTGATCAGCCGCGGAGCAACACCGGTATGCCGAAGCATATCCAACTAAACAAAGGGGTACCCAAGGCACATATCGGCCTAGCAAGGTGTTATATCCTGTATAACACATAGCTCACACTGGACCGCCGTCACGGCCTCTTACGCAACCATCCAATCTTAAAAACATTTTATTGAAAGGGGTCATAATACTCGACACCCTTAAAAACTTTTATTCCCCCATTAACTTGGGTAGGAATATTCACAACCAAATCACTTTTATCAAAATCCAAAATATTTATAAATCCAGAAATTGGATAAGTAAAATCACTTGACTATTCTGAATATAGAATAGCAGATGAGTATTTGCATAAACAGAATCATTTAATTCAGCGATATGTAAAACATTTATCTATTCCGAACTGAATAAGGAAAGCAATACTTGCATGATAAATTTTTTAAAATAAATATCACTTGAACAATAAGTGATGATAGGGATACTTGCATAATATGAATCGAATTAAACGTCACTTGAATGATAAGTGAGGTTAGGGTACTTGCCTTTGGGTTTTTAGCAGTTAGTCACACTCGCAAACACGCATCAGTTCTGACATTCTGTCTTAAGACATCACCGTCCTTCTATTCAACACTTGACTAATATGTTGCTCCTGCAATTGCTAGAAGCCAGATACCCAATACCATTCCATCTCACTCTTTATCCAACGTCTTGTCCCGATCAACTCGAGAGATCCGCATCTATAATTAAAATATACAACTTTAATTGTCTAATCGATAATCACTCGACGAACTATGCGTCAAAAGCCTATCGTCTACCCATACGATAGCCCACACATAATTATATCAGCCAAACACAGGAATCTTGACCCACATATGCACATAATTCACATAGCACGTAAGCACATAATCCACGTATCACATAATTCATATCACATATGACTCAGTTCTTCTAAAGGTTCGACTCGATACGTTTAAAACTGAAATCAGATCAAAAATATGATTTATATATCAATAATTGACTCAGAATAACTTGTAAAACAAGCGACCTTTCGAAACAAAATGATTTGGGTCTCGAAAGTATTTTTATTGAAAGCAGAATATTTTTCTGAGTCTGTACGCGTTCGTTTCGTATTAAACGGACAAACGGTTTATTTAATATGAATTTTTGAACATTTTTCGGAATAAAAACGATCTCCGAATCATTTAATAATTAAATAATAGGGCTCAAACACCCTAAAATAATTTTATAAGATTTATCGAGCCTGGAAAATAATTTAAAATAATATCTTAAAGCTCGAAACTATTTTTCGGAATTTTTAAAATCAATACTAAATAATTAAATCTAATTAAATAATCAATTAAAATTAATTAATAACTAATTAAATTAATTAATCAATTATTATTTAAATTAATTGACTAATTAAATAATTAATTATCAACTAAAATTAATTAATTAAGTAATTTGGATTTATTTTTAAATTAAAAATAAATTTTCAGAATTAAAATAATGATTTTCAAAATAAAAATGCATTTTTAGAAATTAAAAATAGGATTTTTGAATTAAAAGAAAACAGAAAATACAGAAACATTTTTTTAGAAAATGGGGGTTTCAGATTTTGGATCAAACAGTCCCCCAAGGTAGGGGATGACCGGAGCTCGTTGATGAACTCGGCCGGAATCTGGGAACGAACCCAGAAACCGGTGAGCTCTCGCCGGCTCCGGCGAACCTTTTACCCCGCCAAAACCCGAGGTTCCAGCCCCGATTTTTACACCAGAACGCCCCAAACGTCAACCAAAACTTATAAACGACCCCAACTTCGCCGTAGCAACACCAGACCACAACCTCCGATCAAACAACCAAGAACTCGACGAAAATTCCGGCGAAACGCGATTTTGCTATTTACTGAACCAAATTCAACGATTAATATCTTAAAATGAAGCTTAAGACATGTATAATCAGTTCATATCATCAAAATAATCCAAAGATCATCCAATAAGAAACCCCTAATTTTCGAATAAAACCCCTAAAAATCGTCTTTGAATTTTACCAACTGTTGAAACGATTTGAAGACATAAAATGATAGAGAATGGTCTGTGATTCATTTTGGTTATTCATACTTGTGATTTGGTGTTCAATAACACCTTCAAAATTGGCTTTGATTTTCAGAATTCTCCAAGAACACCAAGAACACATATTCAAGAAATTTTCAGACAATCAAACCTTAATTTCTATATGATACTGAACCCTATTTTTGAAGTATAATATACCAAATCGACCAGAAAAACATGCTCTACAACATGGAAGCATCAAATCACATCAACAACATCAAGAACAAAAATTCGTAATTTAATTATCAAATAATTCGAATATAATTAAATAAATAAGAAAATTACTGTGATTTCTGGAAAGAAACTGATGATTGATTCAGAAAGAAGATTTCGAGAGCTTCGTTTTGATATGCTGCACGCCCGAATCGGAGTTCGATAACGCCTTCGTTCGTGTGTTTGATTCTCGGAAACGTATCGGTTTTCTCGGGTTTTTCTCTGTATTTACGGTGTTTTAACTGGTTGCAAATGAATAAACGGAATAAACGAAATAAGAAATAGGCTATTTATATTTATGGAATATTGGATCGTTCTGGATCGTTTTGGATCATTAAATTAGTTGCTTAGCCGCTAAGTAATTGCAATAACGATCTGATTCAATACCAAAATTGGATAATTATCAAAACCGAGCTTTTTATAAAACATTATATACGAGAATAATATAAAAATATCCCGTCTCTCGAAAATACGGGTTTTATTGATTACCGAAATAACTATCGTATCGAAAATATTGCGCCGGGCCGCGCACGGGTCAAACCGTAATCCGGATTGAAAAAGTCAAAACACGGAAAATGTCCGGAATTACCCGATTAGGTTAGGAAGGAGTTTTCGGAAGAGTTTCGGGTTGCAAAAACGCAAAAACGATTGAAGTCGGATGATTCCCGGCTTTATAAAATAATTTTGGTAATTATTCAGAAAATAATTAATAATTCATAAATTAATATAAAATCATTTAACAGTCCAAAAATTACCAGAAAAATATCACAATTATCTATATTTTATTCTAGACATATAAAAATTCAAATATTCAAATAATATCACATCTAAACATCCAAACATCAATTCCACTTATCAGATAATTCACCAAAATTCACCTAAAATCACATAAATAATTCCAAATAATTATAATAATAATATTGGAAAATATGGGATATTACAGGGGTGGTAGTTAAGGAATATTTTGTGTGTGTCATAGAGCTGCATATTCATGATAGTTAGTTCATATAGTTGCATAATTTTTGCCATATAGTTTTTTTATATAGCTTTAGTTGTTTGTCATATCATATAGCTCATGCATATACCTTGATCCCTTTTGCAATGATTTATCGACTGAATTGTGATATTGATGCGAGTGTAGTGATAACATTAAAGTGATATTAAGTTGTGTAGGTTGATATGCATGCTAGAAGCACTTGTATTGTCACTAAGTCTTAGAGAATGCTTAAGGACTAGATTGTTGTTATGATCTGATTATTTTCGAGGATAATCTATTTATTATGCTTAGAATTTGATAATAGGTTCTTAGTGGTAAAGGCATGAAAAAGAAAAAAAAATGGAGTAAAAATGGAATTTGTTGCTAGTTATGGCTAGGCGTCAAATGGCTAGTAGCCGGCTCGCATGTTATGCGAGTAGTCTAGGGTTGAGCAAGATGGAGCGAAACGTACTTGCTCAGAAAGAAAAAAAAATTTTGCATAATTGATCAAGAGTGGGCTCTTTGGTATTCGAGTTATTAAGTTCTTAGGGGACTTTGTGCCTAGTGACCTAAGGCTTTTAGAGTCTGGGATCCGCTAACCTAACGCTCGTTACATGGATACCATTGTATAAGTCTTTTGTGGACCTCACTCATTGCACGGTCAAATAAGCCTTTGAGTTGTAAATAAAAAGCACGATTCCGTAGTAAGCTCCAGAGTTCTTGTAGTGTTGTATATCACTTTGTGCCTAGAATTTTTATTCTTTGTATAATCGTAGGATTGCCTTGAGGATAGTCTAGTCATAGTAATTGGTCTAGTTCCAAAGCATATCTGTTAAGCATTTGCACACACCACGTTTCTGGCGGTATGTCCGTTTGCATGAGTTTATTGATCTTTAGTGTCTAACTGCATTCGTTGAGACGTGACAATTTGGTTGGTTAATTGTAGTAAGAGGGATCGTTGCATTTTCATATAGATTGCATTCATGCATATTTTTATTTGTTTTTGAGTATGTGACGCTTGAGGACAAGCATCGATTTAAGTTTGGGGGTGTGATAAGTGGCATTTTATACCACTTAGAACGTCTTAAAATGGCTTAAATTGGTGTCTTGAAATCAAGTATTTTGTGTATTTGATGCGTTTTTCTAGTGTTTATGCATTTCAGGGTATTAGTTGCATTTCGGAGGAGGAATCATCAAGAATAAGCCTTGGCATGTGTTCACCATTGAGAGAGGAAAAGAACGGGCAGATTACGGCGAAGAAACGGAGCAAACCTGGAATTTTTCCAGTAGGGTCCTGCGCGCCCGCGCAGCAATGCTGAGCGGCCGCGCAGCAGCCTTGCGCGCCCGCGCAGAAATGCTGAGCGGCCGCGCAGGGTCGGGGAAAAAGATATATTATTTTAGACTTCTACTTCTGTTTGGCTTCCGACTTCTATGTAATCTGAGTTTTATGGGACTATTATATAGGTAGATTTGAGACGTTTTTCACAGAGTATTAAGAGGAGATTATGTTTTAGATTGTGTTTTTGCAAGAAGCGAAGGAGATAAGGAAGAAGACCGATTTAGCACACAGCAACGAAGAGGAAGCATATATTCTTGTGATTCGTGTTTCGTTGTAACGTTGGATGCTAGTTTTCTTGCTTTGACTTATTTACTCTTGTGACGTACTCTGTTTTAATATAATCAGTTTAGTTATTATTTTCTTGTGTTTGTTTATCATGATTTCATATGAACCCATGATGGCGATAAGTTCTATTATGGGCTAATCGTGATCATGGGGTTGCAACGGATTTATTATGGAATTCTTTAGTTAATTGTTTAATACTTTAGTATGTGATGATTGCATGATATCTAGTATTGGTTGTGCGTATTCGTCTTATGTGCGTCGCGAACATATAAGATAGGGTGTTAATCTCTGGTGAAGCAACGGTGGATCTTGAGATTTAGAACTTGCCATGCTAGCATAGGTTCATGTACGTTGTGCATGATTAGTGGGTAACTCTAACAGTTTTATTTGCCCTATGTAATAAAAAAGGATAACTTGTGCTTAAATCGTTGTGTTGTCAATTTCTGTAGACATATAGGAACTCAACATAATTGATGACTATTCAACTTCTATCTTAATTGTGGATGTTTGGTAGAATGGTATTAGTACAATGAAAATTGACTTTTATCAGTTTTGTGTTATTCGATTAATATCATCACTGTCACATGTTAAAGGTAATAACTATGGCTATAGAAGGAAGTAATAATGAAGTTGTGATCTCATGAGTATTTTATTATTGATAAATTGAAGTGTTAGTTAAGTGGTTAATTAAGTAGTTAATTATAGTTAATATTTAATCAACAATTTTAAGTGTTATTATCTTAACATTGAGAAGTAGTCATACATTGGTGAGTGAGTTAAATTAGACAATAAATTAGTCTGAGTCTCTGAGGGAATGAACTAGAAAGTATTCTATATTACTTGTGAACGCGTATACTTGCGTGAATATTAGTGCGTGATTTCGCCCTAACAGCCCCTACCGTGTTGTAGGCTTCCAGATGCCAGAGCAGGTAGTACAGGTTATGTGTGAGCAAGCGCTTAGTCTGAATATTTGTAAAGATACAATAGGTTATCTGTCGGTTCCAAGACGGAATCGATTGTGTAAATTTGGTATTACTTTGGGTTGTAATTTATATGTTATGGTTGGTAGTTGTAATCTTGTCTCAAACTTTATCCTGTTAGATCCTGTTAGTGGTTAATCGGGGTTTATGCTTATTTATTGTTAGTTTAATGTCGTGTGGGTCCTCATTTCCTAACCCCGAGATTGAGGGCGTCACATAAAATAAATTTTTAAATCCATATAAAAAATTTAGTTTAATCTTAGTTATTTCAAAATAGAGTTTTTAAAATTTATTTGTAACATTTGTTTAAAGAGTATAATTATTCGATAAATTTTGTTTCGGATGAAGTTGTTGTCATAATAAGTCAAGTGTTCTCACCTTCCACGGATATTTTGAGCGAAACCTATTTTTTAACTTTCTCTCTCCGCGAATATTTATAGCAGACATAATTTTTTTTTAAATCATGACCGTTAAAAATTTGATCCAACAATAAAGGAGTAGTGTGTTAGATAAATGGTTCCTAACAAGTGATTGGTAGGGAATATGATCCAAAGTTAATGGGGGTATTTGACTTAAATTTGATTATTATTTAATTTAATTTGATCATTTTATTAAAGTTGAAAATTGAAATTATCCTATATATAAAATTTTCTATTTAATAATGAAATTTGAATTTGATTTTTTCATTTTTAAGATTTCAAAAATTATGAATAATAAAATTTGATTTTGATTCTTCCTTTTTTGAGATTTCGAATAATCTAAGTCATTCCATCATGATTTCAGTAAGGTTTAGTAACAATCATATTAAAGCATATTAAAGCATAAGCACAAAACGAGCTCTACTTACATATGTTATCATTTTTTAATTTTGGTTAATTTCAGTTTTTGACTTTAACAAAATGATCAAATTAAGATAATTAATACTCAATTTAAGTCAAATTTATAATAGGTGACCTACCTGATTTTTTATGGCGCTCTCAATCACTAATTGATATTTCATCTGACTGATTAAGGCTCCGTTTGGTATTGCTATTACAGACTAACAGCTATAACAGCTTTTTACTGAAAAACTGTCAAAAAGATGTTTGGTAAATTTTAAAAGCTGTTGTCTGAAAAAACGTTTTTGGTCTAAAAGTTGCTATTAACAAAAGCATGCCCCCCATACTTTTGGAAAAAGCAGTTTTCAGCTTTTGGAGGAAGTAGCTATCAGTTTCACCATAAAACCTTTTCAAAAATATTATTTTTATATATTATATCTCAAAATATGCATAAATTAAAAAAATTACCAAATAGTCATCTAATTTTCCTGATAACACTTTTTCCACCGACACTTTTTCTCACAGCAAAACACTTTTCAACATCACTCACAAACAAAGCCTAAGTTACAAATTACCTACTTATGGGTCTAGAATTTCAATGATAAAACAAAATACAAAGTTATGGAAATTTCATCTCACAAAACCTATTGATTTTTTTTAAAAAAATAAAGATCCGAATTTTTTTTAATAAATATTTTACAGTTTATAATAAAGTAATAATTTAAAAATAAGTATGGTTGAAATAACAAAAAGTTAGGATATTTCATATCGAGATCGGAACATATACAAATACACAAATCATAGGATATCTAATATGTGCAACATAACGAATAACGTGTACGACATATACGATATTATGTCAAATCAACTTTTTGGATGCACCCCCGTATTCCTGAACAAATATCAAATGATCAAAACTTTTCCCAACAACTAACCGAAGGATACGCCGTGACCAATCACACTATCATGAAAGTGTCAGATCACTGGTGCCACAATTAATATCAAAATTAATGAAGTAATAAAAAAAATTCCCAACTAGTGCGATGAAAGTCAATATAAAATATGATTACATGTAAGGAAACAGAGAAAGAAGATAACAAATTTAAAACATCGCCTCCGTATTATTTGAAAAGAAGCTTTACTTATAAGAAAATAGAAAATGAAGATAATAAATGAGTCCATTAATTTATGCCCGAAGAAGACCTCGTCTTCGGTTAGATTATGGGCTCGTCTGTGGATGTGAGCTTGCCCACGAAACACTACCTCACATTCGGAAGAAGCCCAAGTTGTTTGCTATTTTGGAATTTTCGTCCTTGGGCTAAGAAGGTACATAGAAACATTTTCTCTTAAAAAGCTACTTGGAGACATAGAGTATACGGCTTTTAACCCAGACTTATAATCAATTTTTTAACACTCGATAAGTTTCGTAAAGTAGTAAAATGTTATAATATAAAAATCATACACCCATTACTATATTTCACTACATCCACTATATTAAATATCGATTGGTCCCACTAATTTAATCAATTTTCTTACTTTTTACCACTAATTTATACATTTTTTAAATCAATCCCAATATAAAAAATTGGGTGGGGCGGAGGGAGTACTAAATTATACATTGTAGCCGGGAGAGGGAAAGGCATGTCAATAGACTCGCCTGTTGATGGGCTAAAAAATGCCGCCTATCTCAGAAAGGCCAGCCCTTTGACTAGTTACTTTATTTATGTGGTTCAAGGTTAGCTTTGACTCTGATAATCTTGGTTCAATAACTTAACCGACACGCTCCGAGAAAATAGCAGGGTTTTGGGCCTATGATGGTTACCTAAAATAGTGGCTTTAGTCATATGGGCCTTTGGAGAAAGTAGACTAGTCGATCAAGAATTCTGCTCCCCAATAACTATGTTTGATTTAATCCCTTACGAATAAGCATACGTAGACATATTATATTGGATGAAATAATCCTTGCAAAAAAGAATGAATTCAACATTCGATCTTAATTGGAAATTTGATCATTCATACGATCTCCATCCCCCAAATATCCAAAAACCCAAACCTCTTACATACCGTTATTCCAGCAACCAATTTGTTATCAATCAAATTTCTCCCTTAACAATATTACAATTGTTATAAATTAAGTAATATAATTATAATATTTAAAAAAGATACTAAGCCAAAAGTGAAACTATAATAATTCACTCTTTTTGTTTTCTACACCACCATACAAATGAACTGCATAGGCCCAGTATTTATAGAAGAGCAAAGCACATGCATTAACTAAGTTTACACTTATAGTTATTTATTTACACGCAATATTTATTACCTAGCATTGGTAGTATCAGAACCAGGTCAGTTGCTTAGTTTTGTGGGTGAAATTGGTGTGCTATGAGCTATAGTTTGATAATCACCTTCATCTTCACATTATAACACTCCTCCTTGATTGTCAAATATGAGTTGTTAAGAAGATTAATTGCCTCGTTAAAACCTTGCAAGGAAAAACCCAGTCGGATAAAAACCTTGTCGAAGGAAAAAGAGTATAATCTCCCCTGAATGAAATGTCTCACATTTTGACATTTTGATGTAGCAAACTTTTTAACCTCCGCATACCCATATTATTTCTCAGCTTCTCAAATATTGATGTAGGTAGTGGCTTTGTAAGTATATCCGCCAGACTATCGCATGAGCGAACTTGTTGTACATCAATATCACCATTTTCTTGAAGTTCATGAGTGTAGAAGAATTTTGGCAATATGTGTTTTATTCGATCCCCTTTAATATATCCTTCCTTAAGTTATTTGATGGAGGCCGAGTTATCCTCGAATAAAACTGTAGGACTGTCTGAAATACTTGATAATCCACATGATTCTCGAATATGTTGAATGACCGACCTTAGCCAAATACATTCTCTGCTTGCTTCATGAATTGCTAGTAACTCTGCGTGGTTTGATGAAGTTGCAACCATAGTCTGTTTTATAGACTTCCGAGAGATAGCAGTATCACAATATGTAAACAGGTAACATGTTTGTGATTGCCCAAAGTGAGGATCTGACATGTATCCAGCATCTGCATATCCAACTAGCCGTGATCTTGAATTGTTTAGCAAGAATAGTCCAAGATCGATTGTCCCTTGAAGAAATCTGAATATATGTTTGATTCCATCCCAATGCCTTTTAGTAGGGTTAGAACTAAATTATGCCAATAGGTTCACTGCAAATGCAATATCAGGTCGTGTGTTATTTGTAAGATACATGAGAGCGCCAATTGCACTGAGATATGGAACTTCATATAATATCCGGGATATATCGTGTAATTATTTTTGCTATTATATAATTTTTATGTGTGTTCAGTATCTATTATGTGAGCTAATTGTTAAGTGTTATCTGTACTTGAATATTCAAGAATAATATTAATTGAGTATTTTAATTTTTATATGTCCAAAATAAAATATAGATAATTGTCATATCTTCCTAATTATTTTTATGTTGGTTTATGGATTTATAAGAATCGTATGAAATTTGTAAAATCTTTTTCCGGGTAATTAAAATCTATTTTATAAAAACGGGAACCAACCGACGTCAACCGTTGTTACGTTTTTGGAACCCGAAACTCTTTCGAGAACTCCTTCCTAACCTAATTGTAATATTCCGAGCATATTCCATGTTTCGACTTTTTCGATCCGGCGTACGGTTTGTCCTGCGCGGGTCCCGGCACAACATTTTCGATACAATATTCGTTTCGGTAAATCAATAAAACCCGTATTTTCGATAAACGGGAGCTTTTTATTAAACTATCACAATTATCACTTCGTAATACGTGTAACCAGGCGCTGAGACCAAGACCGCAGTACAAATTGTACTGATTTGGATAATTATCCCGAAAACCGATACCGTTTGGATCAGTTTTTACAAATAAACGTACCGTTTTATATCCGGAATGATCCAACGGGATACTAATTTTCCGTAATTATAAATAGCCTTATACCGTATTTTATTTCGTATCAAAATCATTTGTAGACAGATAATTATATAATTTTCAGAGAAAAACCCAATTTCCTAAAACTGTTCTAAGAATCAAACAAACATTTGGAGGTGTTATTGAATTCGGTTTGGAAAGCTCGAGTAACCAATCTGAAGGTCTTGAAGAGCTCTACCAGATTCTGTAATCCATACACCTGCAGAACTCAAGGTTATTTTTCTAAAAATTTATTTATTTTCGAATTTATTTTATTAAAAATATGAATTTTTGTTCGGATGATTGTTTGTATGATTTGATGATTGCATGTTGTAGAGCTTGTTTTCCTGATGATTTTCATATGTCATACGTCTGATTTGGAGTTCAATAACATTTTCAAATTTGAGTTTGATTTTCGAATTTTAAAATTAGGGTTTATAACCCGTATGAATGTTCTTAATTGAAATTTGGGGGTTTCTTATTCTGTGATAGATTGATGTTGTGTTATAGTGGGTTGTGTTCTCTGTGAAATTTGCAATCTAGTCGTATAAGTTTCATGAACCAACGAGGTCTGTAGAGAAGGGAGTTGTGTTTTGAAGTTTTCCGATGTTCGCCGGAAACTGGAAAATTTCACGGCCAAATTTCGGCCAACTCAGGGATTGTTAGGATGAATTGATTGCATGGTTGTGTTCCTGGTGTTGTGTAGATGTGATCTGGAGGTGATGGTGGCCTGAGCATCCCTGGAACGTATTCTCCGGCCATCCCCAACTGTTTTCCGGCGACCCCCTGGAAAATTAAAGTTTAGTACCTATAGTTTTGAAAACGATGCAGTTTGGTCCGTGTAATTTCCAGACTTTGCAAAAATTGGATTTCTGTTTTAAAAATGTTTCAAAATCATATTTCCTATTTATTTTTATTATAAAAATTCGTTTTTAATTTCTGAAAATTCTAAAAAATATTATTTTAATTCTGCAAATTATTTTTAATTCACAAATAAATCTAAATTAATTAGTTAATTAATTTCAGTTAATTTCTAATTGATTAATTGGTCAATTAATTCAAAAATTAATTGATTAATTGATTTAATTAATTATTAATTGATTTTAATTAATTATTTAATTAGATTTAATTATTTAAAAATGATTTAAAAATTTTGAAAAATAGTTTCGAGCTTTAAAATATTATTCTAAATTATTTCCAAGGCTCGATAATTATTCTAAAATTATTTCGGAGCCATAATTGGCCAACCGAACCCTGTTTATTAACCCGAAATTGATCCAACGACCCGTTTTAATTCCGAAAAATATTTTAAAAATCATTTTAAATACCAGAAAGCCTATTTATGACCCGAGACTTCTTTATAAATAATATATCATTGATTACGTGATGTATTATGTGCTATATGTGACTTGTTAATTGAGTATCGGTCTATATATTCGGTGTTTACTTGATTATTGCATAACTTTCAATCCGTTAATCGGATTTGGGTAAAACGAAGGGTAGATAGAAGTATGTGTTGAATAGAATTCCATGAGTAAATTATTGATAGATGCTTATGATATGTGAGCAGAAGAGGCAAGACGTAGGAAAGGGAAACAGATAGTTGAGAAGTAAGACGCTTGTGATTGGAAGTGAGTGCAGTGTAGTAAGCTAATATCAGGCAAGTGTTCTGAACTTTCTTGAGATATTGTAGTATTTGATAGTCAGATTGATATTGCAAGTGCTTTGAAGCACTGAAACCTAAACTCTGATTCCAGTTATTGTTCTTGAGCCATAAACCTTATTCTTTCTAGACCATTGATTGTTGTATACCTAAACACAAATCTCAAGTATACGATATTACTCCACAAATACATGTAAACAAAATCCCAAACACTGAACTGAATTACTTGTACATTCAGTCATTGTACTATATGCTTTGAAAGCCCAAATCTTTGAAACCCTGAAATGTTGATTCCTTTGTTATCCAATTCTTTCATTACCCAGCATCCAAGCTTTTAAATTGCCTTATTGATACTTACAAGGATTGAAACCCTTTCATTGTTAAACAGTTATTGTTGTTAATGATTTCGGTTATTGTTTATTATTGCATATTCTGTTATTATGTTAGAATTGGATTGTTTTTATAAAATTATGGACCAGATTCGTGGTCAGACCATATAATGGTCAAGTTAGGCCAATGTGTGCCTTGGATCCAGTAGTTAGAGCAATGCTGTGTGCCTTGCTCGGGGTTAGTGCGTGACTGATCAGCAGCCTAACCTTGGTTTTTAAATTAAAAGTATAATATCCAATTCTAAATCATAATCCATTGTTCACTTGATATCATAATCATATTCACCTGATGATCATTATTCTCAGTTTTGTCATTGTGACTTGCTGAGCTAGTTAGCTCATTTGTGCGATGTTGTTTATATTCTTTCCAGTTAAAAAGGAACCAGTTGGTAGCAAGGATCCCCAGTCCAGCGCGAGATCTAGGGGTTCAGGTTGAGAAAGCTGAGCTAGTAGGCTTCTTTTGGGATAATTTAAGTTTGTAAAAGTTTGTAATAATGTTTAATACTCAGTTTGAGTTTGAAATAGTTGGGATTTGAACGGTTTGTAATATATTAGTGTGTTTGGCTTGTGTGCATACTTTAACCTGTTACGGTTCGTGGTGGTTGGTAAGTAGGGTCACTGCATATATTATTATTATCTTTATTATTGTTATAAGCAGGTTATAATTAAGGTGTGTGTGGACCCCAAAATTCTGACCCGGGTTTGGAGGGCGCCACAGGTTTGGTATTAGAGCTACAGGTTATAAGTCACTGACACAAGCCTAGGTTGACGGGAATGGGTAGAGGGATAGGATTAGAAGTAAGGTATAGGATGATAGAACATCGAGAGGTTGAGTGTTATGGTATAACCGGTATTAGTATAGTTTGCGTCGTGGTACGAGATTCTTATATTACGATATGATTTCAGATAGCAGAGATGGCCGACTCTTTTATTCCCGTATCAGCTGATCACTCAGAGCCTTCAGTTGAAGCACCAGCATCGGATCCACGACCTGTTATTCCACCAGCATTGGCTATTCTACCTCCACCGGTGTTGCAACCCGTACCATTGCAGGCCATTCCACCTCCAGGCATGAGGCCACCTGTTAGAGGACCCCCACCTGCTGATTCAGGCTTTACTTGTCATTCAGTCACAGGAGTACCTTTCCAGTTCTCTTCCTATCCTGTCCCATATCATCAGTTTGAGGCTTGCCTTATGGAGCAGTGATTCCTACAGGGTCAGATCCATGAGTTATTACATATCATGCGTACCAGAGAGATGGGGAGTGGTGAGAGGCGACTTAGGGAGAGGCTCCAGGCGTTTCGTAGAGCAGCTGCTGTAAGGATTGCTGAGGCTACACAGGAGGACATCACCCCTGATTTCCTAGTGGAGTGGGCTAAGTGGGTTCTAGAGGAGCTTGAGGAGATGGGAGGTCCAGATTTGCCATGAGCCAGAGATTTTGAGATGGAGATGCTGAGCAGTGTTGTTATGATTATATAGTATGTACAGTAGTGTGTAGTGTATATCATTAGACTTTTGAGTTGTATTTATAGACTAGCGATGTTGACTAGTGAGTAGGTTATTGTACCCTTTTGCTTTTACTTTTATAGCGTCTTTACGCTTGTACTACCTAAAACTTTTGATCTATATATCAGTACCTTTTCTTTTCCAACACTGTCATTTACTTTATCGTACATGTTTTACTTTACCTTATTTATTACACCAGTATACCCTGAGATACCATGTACCCTGTTTTCCATAACTGTTTATATTCTGTAAAGAAGCATGCAATTTACTTGGTTACAACTGTTTTCAAAAAGAGATATTCCTGTTTTACAAAACCTTTCTTTTATACAAAGATTTGATTCAAAAGCTAAATAAATTGATTGATTCTTTACAGAAAATGCCTCCCAGAAGAAATACCCGCACCAACACCCAGAATGAAGAAACCAACAACAACAACAATAACAACAAAGATGATACAAACCAGAATGTGAACCCAGGACCCATGGACCCAGCAATAGCCCAGATTCTTCAAATCTTGGCCCAACAAATAGTTCACCTGGCACAACAACAGCAGAGACAGACCAATCCCCAGGTAACTTTCAAAACTTTTCAGGTAGTAAACCCACCAGAATTCAAGGGTTCCTTAGAACCAATTGAAGCAAATGTGTGGTTAAAGGAAATAGAGAAGGCATTTGCCTTGGTAAAAGTGAAAGAGGAGCAGAAGGTTGAATTTGCAAGTTACTATCTGAAGAATGAGGCCACCTATTGGTGGGAGATGGTAAAGACATTGGAAAACACAGATGTTATTACTTGGGAAAGGTTTAAGAAATTGTTTTTAGAAAAGTATTTTCCTCAGTTTGTTCAGGATCAAATGAAGCTGAAGTTTTTAGAATTAAAGCAAGGGAACATATCGGTAACATATTATGAGGGGAAGTTTGAGGAATTGTCAAGGTATGTGCCGTCGTATGTTGATACTGATAGAAAGAAAGCTAAGAGATTCCAGCAAGGCTTGAAGCCATGGATCAGAGGGAAGGTAGCTATTTTTGAATTGGATACCTATGCCGGGGTTGTACAGAAAGCTATGATCGCAGAGACAGAGAGTGAGATGTTCCAGAAAGATAAGAAAAGCAAGAAAAGGAAAGTTGAGGGAAATGAGGGTCAGTCACAAACAGGGAAGTTTCCAAATTTTAAGAAGGGCAAGTTTCAGCCAGGAAGAAATTTTAATTTCAGGAGACAAAATGCAGGAGACGGAGGCCAGGGCAATCGTCCAGCTAATGTGAATCAGCCAAATCAGTTGAGATTAAATTTTCCAGATTATCAAGTATGTGGAAAGAAGCATGGAGGAGTTTGTAACAAGTTGAATGTGGTATGTTTTAAATGCAACCAGAAAGGGCACTACTCGAGGGAGTGCCGAAATCAGCCAGCAAGAGAGCCATCAAATAAGGATCAGCCTATCCGGAATCCAGTAGTGAAGGTTCCAGCCATTGGATTTACATGCTTTAAATGTGGGAAGCCAGGACATATGGCCAGGGATTGCAAGACACCAGCCCCAGTCAGTAATGCATTAAGGATTATGGGATCTACCCCAACAGTGAATGAGACTCCGAGGGCTAGAGTTTTTGACATGTCGGTGAAGGATGCGATCCAGGATGCGGATGTCGTGGCAGGTACGCTTAATGTGAATTCTTTATGTGCCAAAGTGTTAATAGATTCGGGAGCAACTCGATCGTTTGTTTCACAAGATTTTGTTAGTAAGTTAAATTGTCCAGTTGGGTATTTAAATGAAATAATGACTGTGGAATTAGCAAATCAAGAACGTGTAACTGTTAACCAAGTTTGTGGGAATTGTGAGATTGAGATTTCTGATAGTAAGTTTTGTGTAGATTTAATACCGTTTAAGTTAGGAGAATTTGATGTTATATTAGGGATGGATTGGTTATCTAAGCATGATGCTTAGATAGATTGTCGAAATAAGAAAGTAATGGTGAAAATGCCAGACGAAAGGATAGTAACGTTCAAGGGACAAAAACAAGTAAAGAAGTTCTTAACGATGATTCAAGCCAAGAAGTTACTACGGCAAGGATGTCAGCATTTCGTAGCATATGTGATCGACAGAAGTCAGGAGCCAGCAAAACTTGAAGATATTCCAGTTGTGAATGAATTTCCAGACGTGTTTCCCGATGAATTACCAGGACTTCCTCCAGATAGAGAAATTGAATTTGCAATCGACTTAGCACCTGGAACCGAACCAGTATCCAAGGCCCCGTACAGAATGGCGCCTGTTGAGATGAAAGAGCTAGCAAAGCAATTGCAGGAATTGTTAGAGAAAGGAGTAATCAGACCCAGCGTATCCCCGTGGGGTGCACCGGTATTATTTGTCAAGAAGAAAGATGGAAGCATGAGACAGTGCATCGACTATAGGGAGCTCAACAATTTGACAATCAAGAATAAGTATCCGTTACCCAGAATTGATGATTTGTTTGACCAATTGAAGGGAGCTAAGTATTTCTCCAAGATCGATTTAAGATCGGGATATCATCAACTGAAGATCAAA
Source organism: Apium graveolens (assembly GCF_009905375.1). Classification (NCBI taxonomy): domain Eukaryota; kingdom Viridiplantae; phylum Streptophyta; class Magnoliopsida; order Apiales; family Apiaceae; genus Apium; species Apium graveolens. The sequence continues at coordinate 91,124,795 of NC_133654.1, forward strand.
CCAGAAGATATACCAAAGACAGCTTTCAGAACAAGGTATGGGCATTATGAATTTCTAGTAATGTCTTTTGGATTGACCAACGCCCCAGCAGCGTTTATGGACCTGATGAACAGAATTTTCAAGGAATATTTGGACAAGTTCGTTATAGTATTTATAGACGATATTTTGATCTATTCAAAGACGGAGGAGGATCATGCGGAACATTTAAGGATAACTTTGGAGATTTTAAGGAAAAAGAAGTTATATGCTAAATTGTCGAAGTGCGAGTTTTGGCTACAGGAAGTTCAGTTCTTAGGACACATAGTCAGTAATGAAGGGATCAAAGTGGACCCGGCAAAGATCGAGGCAATTACGAATTGGGAAAGACCGAGAACACCCACTGAGGTAAGAAGTTTCTTGGGATTGGCAGGATATTATCGACGATTCGTTCAGAATTTCTCAAGAATTGCAACACCATTGACAAAGCTTACACGAAAGAATGAAAAGTTTATATGGAATGACAAGTGCGAAGAAAGTTTTCAGGAATTGAAGCGGAGATTAATCACGGCACCTGTTTTGTCACTTCCAGACAATCAAGGGAATTTCGTAATTTATAGCGATGCTTCTTATAAAGGATTAGGATGTGTTCTTATGCAACACGATAAGGTGATTGCGTATGCGTCAAGGCAATTGAAACCACACGAACTGAAGTACCCTACTCATGATTTGGAGTTAGCAGTCATAGTATTTGCTTTGAAGATTTGGAGACATTATTTGTATGGAGAAAAATGTGAGATTTTCACGGATCACAAAAGTTTGAAATATATATTTACCCAGAAGGAACTTAATATGAGACAAAGGAGATGGTTAGAATTGATCAAGGATTATGATTGCTCGATTAATTATCATCCCGGTAAGGCGAACGTTGTAGCAGATGCGTTAAGTCGGAAGGAAAGGTTAAATGTGTTATCCGTACCTGAAGAGATATATAAAGAATTTCAAAAATTGGAATTGGAGATTAGAATTTGCAAGCCCGAGGAAGCAAAAGTGTACGGTATGATTTTCCAACCGGAGTTATTGGAGAAAATAAAGAAATGCCAGGAAGAGGTAATTGATCAAGATATAAATAGTTTGGTAGGTGAGGAATTATGCACGCAACAAGATGATCAAGGTATTCTTAGGTTTTCTTCAAGAATTTGGATTCCACCAGTAACGGAGCTGAAAAATGAAATTTTACAAGAGGCACATAGTTCAAGATATTCCATCCATCCAGGGAGTACCAAAATGTACAGAGATTTAGAGAAGAATTATTGGTGGCCAGATATGAAGAGGGAAATTGCGGAATGGGTTAGCAAATGCTATACCTGTCAGAGAGTTAAAGCAGAGCATCAAAGACCAAGCGGATTGCTACAACCATTGGAGATTCCAGAGTGGAAGTGGGAACATATTACCATGGATTTCATAGTTGGATTACCAAGGACAAGGGCTAATCATGATGCCATTTGGGTTATAGTAGATAGACTTACCAAGTCAGCTCATTTTCTGCCTATAAATGAAAGATTTTCGCTCGACAAGTTAGTTCATATGTACTTGAAAGAGATCGTAGTTCGTCATGGAGTTCCAGTGTCTATCGTATCTGATAGAGATCCAAGGTTTAATTCAAGATTCTGGAAGAGTTTTCAAGAATGTTTGGGAATAAGATTGAATATGAGTACGGCCTATCACCCCCAAACGGATGGCCAAAGTGAAAGAACGATCCAGACAATCGAGGACATGCTACGTGTTTGTGCTATTGATTTCAAAGGAAGTTGGGACGAGCATTTACCCCTGGTAGAGTTTGCCTATAATAACAGTTATCACGCCAGCATTGGGATGCCACCTTATAAAGCCCTTTATGGACACAAATGTAGATATCCAGTATATTGGGACGAAGTAGGAGAACGCAAAATACTCGGACCCGAATTGGTGCAGCAGACAAAGGAAGTTGTTGAAATTATCCAGAAAAGATTAATAGCCGCACAAGATCGTCAAAGGAAATATGCAGACCAGTCAAGAAAAGACATGGAATTTGAAGAAGGAAGCTTGGTATTATTGAAAGTATCACCGTGGAAAGGACTAACGAGGTTTGGGGAGAAAGGGAAGCTAAACCCAAGATATGTCGGACCTTTTGAAATCCTAAAGCGTATTGGCAAAGTAGCTTACGAATTGGCGTTACCTCCGCACATGGAGCACATTCACAATGTTTTTCACATATCAATGCTTAAGAAATATAATCCAGACTCCAGGCATGTAATAGAATATGAGCCAATAGAGCTTCAAGCAGATTTGTCATATATAGAGAGCCCGGTAGAAGTTCTAGAGGAAAGAGAGAAAGTATTGAGAAATAAAGTGGTAAAGTTAGTAAAAGTATTGTGGAGAAACCCAAAGGTTGAAGAGTCAACCTGAGAGTTAGAAAGTGATATGAGAGAAAAGTACCCTCATTTGTTTTCTTAGGAGATTCTGAGGACAGAATCCTTTTAAGGGGGGAAGGATGTAATATCCGGGATATATCGTGTAATTATTTTTGCTATTATATAATTATTATGTGTGTTCAGTATCTATTCTGTGAGCTAATTGTTAAGTGTTATCTGTACTTGAATATTCAAGAATAATATTAATTGAGTATTTTAATTTTTATATGTCCAAAATAAAATATAGATAATTGTCATATTTTCCTAATTATTTTTATGTTGGTTTATGGATTTATAAGAATCATATGAAATTTCTAAAATCTTTTTCCGGGTAATTAAAATCTATTTTATAAAAACGGGAACCAACCGACGTCAACCGTTGTTACGTTTTTGGAATCCGAAACTCTTTCGAGAACTCCTTCCAAACCTAATTGTAATATTCCGAGCATATTCCATGTTTCGACTTTTTCGATCCGGCGTACGGTTTGTCCTGCGCGGGTCCCGGTGCAACATTTTCGATACAATATTCATTTCGGTAAATCAATAAAACCCGTATTTCAATAAACGAGAGCTTTTTATTAAACTATCACAATTATCACTTCGTAATACGTGTAACCAGGCGCTGAGACCAAGACCGCAGTACAAATTGTACTGATTTGGATAATTATCCCGAAAACCGATACCGTTTGGATCAGTTTTTACAAATAAACGTACCGTTTTATATCCGGAATGATCCAACGGGATACTAATTTTCCCTAATTATAAATAGCCTTTTACCGTATTTTATTTCGTATCAAAATTATTTGCAGACAGATAATTATATAATTTTCAGAGAAAAACCCTAATTTCCTAAAACTGTTCTAAGAATCAAACAAGCATTTGGAGGTGTTATTGAATTCGGTTTGGAAAGCTCGAGTAACCAATCTGAAGGTCTTGAAGAGCTCTACCAGATTCTGTAATCCATACACCTGCAGAAATCAAGGTTATTTTTCTAAAAATTTATTTATTTTCGAATTTATTTTATTAAAAATATGAATTTTTGTTCGGATGATTGTTTGTATGATTTGATGATTGCATGTTGTAGAGCTTGTTTTCCTGATGATTTTCATATGTCATACGTCTGATTTGGAGTTCAATAACATGTTCAAATTTGAGTTTGATTTTCGAATTTTAAAATTAGGGTTTATAACCCGTATGAATGTTCTTAATTGAAATTTGGGGGTTTCTTATTCTGTGATAGATTGATGTTGTGTTATAGTGGATTGTGTTCTCTGTGAAATTTGCAATCTAGTCGTATAAGTTTCATGAACCAACGAGGTCTGTAGAGAAGGGAGTTGTGTTTTGAAGTTTTCCGATGTTCGCCGGAAACTGGAAAATTTCACGGCCAAATTCCGGCCAACTCAGGGATTGTTAGGATGAATTGATTGCATGGTTGTGTTCGTGGTGTTGTGTAGATGTGATCTGGAGGTGAAGGTGGCCTGAGCATTCCTGGAACGTGTTCTCCGGCCATCCCCGACTGTTTTCCGGCGACCCCCTGGAAAATTACAGTTTAGTACCTATAGTTTTAAAAACGATGCAGTTTGGTCCCTGTAGTTTCCAGACTTTGCAAAAATTGGATTTCTGTTTTGAAAATGTTTAAAAATCATATTTCCTATTTATTTTTATTATAAAAATTCGTTTTTAATGTCTGAAAATTCTAAAAATTATTATTTTAATTCTGAAAATTATTTTTAATTCACAAATAAATCTAAATTAATTAGTTAATTAATTTCAGTTAATTTCTAATTGATTAATTGGTCAATTAATTCGAAAATTAATTGATTAATTGATTTAATTAATTATTAATTGATTTTAATTAATTATTTAATTAGATTTAATTATTTAAAAATGATTTAAAAATTCTGAAAAATAGTTTCGAGCTTTAAAATATTATTCTAAATTATTTCCAAGGCTCGATAATTATTCTAAAATTATTTCGGAGCTAGAATTGGCCAACCGAACCCTTTTTATTAACCCGAAATTGATCCAACGACCCGTTTTAATTCCGAAAAATGTTTTAAAAATCATTTTAAATACCAGAAAGCCTATTTATGACCCAAGACTTCTTTATAAATAATATATCATTGATTACGTGATGTATTATGTGCTATATGTGACTTGTTAATTGACTATCGGTCTATATATTCGGTGTTTACTTGATTATTGCATAACTTTCAATCCGTTAATCGGATTCGGGTAAAACGAAGGGTAGATAGAAGTATGTGTTGAATAGAATTCCATGAGTAAATTATTGATAGATGCTTATGATATGTGAGCAGAAGAGATAAGATGTAGGAAAGGGAAACAGATAGTTGAGAAGTAAGACGCTTGTGATTGGAAGCGAGTGCAGTGTAGTAAGCTAATATCAGGCAAGTGTTCTGAACTTTCTCGAGATATTGTAGTATTTGATAGTCAGATTGATATTGCAAGTACTTTGAAGCACTGAAACCTAAACTCTGATTCCAGTTATTGTTCTTGAGCCATAAACCTTATTCTTTCTAGACCATTGATTGTTGTATACCTAAACACAAATCTCAAGTATACGATATTACTCCACAAATACATGTAAACAAAATCCCAAACACTGAACTGAATTACTTGTACATTCAATCATTGTACTCTATGCTTTGAAAGCCCAAATCTTTGAAACCCTGAAATGTTGATTTCTTTGTTATCCAATTCTTTCATTACCCAACATCCAAGCTTTTAAATTGCCTTATTGATACTTACAAGGATTGAAACCCTTTCATTGTTAAACAATTATTGTTGTTAATGATTTCGGTTATTGTTTATTATTGCATATTCTGTTATTATGTTAGAATTGGATTGTTTTTATAAAATTGTGGACCAGATTCGTGGTCAGACCATATAATGGTCAAGTTAGGCCAATGTGTGCCTTGGATCCAGTAGTTAGAGCAATGCTGTGTGCCTTGCTCGGGGTTAGTGCGTGACTGATCAGCAGCCTAACCTTGGTTTTTAAATTAAAAGTATAATATCCAATTCTAAATCATAATCCATTGTTCACTTGATATCATAATCATATTCACCTGATGATCATTATTCTCAGTTTTGTCATTGTGACTTGCTGAGCTAGTTAGCTCATTTGTGCGATGTTGTTTATATTCTTTCCAGTTAAAAAGGAAACAGTTGGTAGCAAGGATCCCCAGTCCAGCGCGAGATCTAGGGGTTAAGGTTGAGAAAGCTGAGCTAGTAGGCTTCTTTTGGGATAATTTAAGTTTTTAAAAGTTTGTAATAATGTTTAATACTCAGTTTGAGTTTGAAATAGTTGGGATTTGAACGGTTTATAATATATTAGTGTGTTTGGCTTGTGTGCATACTTTAACCTGTTGCGGTCCGTGGTGGTTGGTAAGTAGGGTCACTGCATATATTATTATTATCTTTATTATTGTTATAAGCAGATTATAATTAAGGTGTGTGTGTGGACCCCAAACTTCTGACCCGGGTTTGTAGGGCGCCACACTTCAGGTCCAAGAGCCTCTTCATCTTGTTTTCTAGGACGGAAAGGATCTTTTTCAACCTTGAGTGATCGAACAACCATTGGTGTGGTTAGTGGATGAGCTTTGTCCATGTCGAACCGATCAAGAATCTTTTCAGTGTAGTTTGATTGATGAACAAATATTTCCGAAGATAAGTGCTCCACCTGTATACCTAAATAAAATCTTGTCCTTCCAAGATCTTTCATTTCAAACTCATTTTTCAAATAGTTAGCAACATTAGTGATATCTTCAGTAGTACCGATAATATTCAAATCATCCACATATACAACAATAATAACAAAATCAGTTGATGATTGTTTAATGAAAATGCAAGGACACACTTGATTATTAACATATCCATCATTCAATAAGTATTCACTAAGCATGTTGTACCACATACGACCAGATTGTTTCAAACCATACAATGATCGTTTTAATTTAATAGAATATAAATGTCGAGGCTTAGTGTCCTCAAAATTTAATCCTTTAGGATTTTTTATATAAATATCACTATCAAGTGATCCATATAGGTATGCTGTCACAACGTCCATCAAACGTGTTTCCAGTTTTTCCATACAAGCCATGCCCATTAGAAAACGAAAAGTAACTTCATCCATCACAGGAGAGTATGTTTCCTGGTAATCAAAACCAGGTCTTTGAGAGAATCCCTGGGCTACAAGCCGGGTTTTATATCTCACAATTTCATTTTCGTACAAATACCCATCTATTCCCAACAGGGACTACACCAGCTAGTGTTTGGACTGTAGGTCCAAATACATTTCTTTTGCGCAATGATTGCAATTCTTCTTGAATTGCAATTTTCCATTTTGGCCAATTATCTCTTTGTCGACATTCTTCCACACTTTGTGGTTCAGGATCAGAGTTCATAATAATATCAAATGCCACGGAAAAAGCATACATATCATCGATTTCAATACTGTCACGATCCAATAATTTCCCGTTATATACATAACTCATTGAGATCTCATAATTCTCAGGTATCTTTGCTTTTATGGAAGCATTTGCCAATTCTGGGGCATGTGCCATTTTTGGGGAAATTTCCTCTTCAGGAGGTTTTGTTACAGCCACTTCAGGGGCTTGAACCTCTTCAGGAGGCAATACCACTTCTAGGATATTTTCTGAAGCTTTTGTCACTTCTGGGGCAATTCCAATCAATTTCCGTTTTTGTGGTACAATATCTTTTGCACCAATAGGTCTACCACGCTTTTGGCGTGGCTTTGAATCACCAATCAATTTCGATGAAATTGATTTATTGCCAGGAATTTCAATCATGGCCGGAGCATTAACAACATATATATATATATGATTTCACAATATTTCTAGAAATCATTAAATGCATCTGGTATTTGATTACCAATATTTTGCATATGTATAATTTTTTGAACCTCAGATTCACATTGTTTAGTATGTGGATCAATAGCATTTAATCCTGAGGCATTCCATGATATTTCTGAATTTAATCTATGCAAAATTTTATCTCCCCCTAATGTAGGGAACACAGATTTATCAAAATGACAATCAACATACCGAACAGTAAAAACATCACCAGTTAATGGTTCCAGATACCTTATGATAGACGGAGAATCAAAACAAACATATATACCAATTCTTCTTTAAGGTCCCATTTTAGTTCTTTGTGGTGGTGATATAGGAACATACACAGCACAACCACATACTTTTAAATGAGAGATATTAGATACTTGACCAAGAACCAATTCTCGAGGGGATTGTTTGTGGTAAGCAAAAGGCCTTATTCTAATTATATTTGTAGCATGAAGTATTGCATGACCCCAAATAGATATAGGTAACTTTGCTCTTAGGAGTAAGGGACATGCAATAAGTTGAAGTCTTTTAATTAAGTATTCTGCTAAACCATTTTGTGTATGTACGTGAGCTACCGGGTGTTCGACTGAGATTCCTACTGACATACAATAATCATTAAAAGTTGTAGATATAAATTCAACAACATTATCTAGTCGGATTGATTTAATGGGATGGTCAGGAAATTGAGCTCAGAGTTTAATTATTTGGACACGTAATTTGTCAAAGGCTGTATTTCGGGTTGTAAGTAGACATACATGAGACCATCGAGTTGACGAATAAATTAAAACCATAAAGTACCTAAATGGGCCAGAAGATGGATGAATAGGACCACAAATATCACCTTGAATTCTTTCTAAGAATTTCGGGGACCCAGTTTGAAGCTTAACTAGGGATGGTCGGACAATCCGTTTTCCTAAGGAACATGCTGAACAATGAAGTCATCTTGGGATATTATCTTTTGAGTTTTAAAAGGATGTCCCACATAATTTTCAACGATACGACGCATCATAGATACTCCTGGATGACCGAGTCTTTCGTGCCAAAGGGAAAGTAGTTTTGGGTCTATGACTTTGTGGATGTCGACATTATGAGATTCAAGAACTCGTATACTCGTAACATATAATCTTGAAGAAACCGAGTGGAATTTTTCTAAGACCTTTTTATTGTCAACGGTGTTTGAGGTGATGACAATGTATTCTTTTTTATTCTCATTAGTAGTTTCAACGTGAAACCAGTTAAAACGGATATCTTTAAAATTCAGTAGGTTTCTAGTTGACTTGCTAGAGTATAGAGCCTCTTATATGTGTATGTGTGTCTTATTTGGTAGAAGAAAACTAGCTTTCCCAAAACCTTCTATTATATTTGATGTACCCGATACCGTCCAGACATGTGAGTTGGTTTTAGTCAACTGTGAGAAGTATTTCTGACTCTGTAAAATAGTGTGTGTGGTTGCGCAGTCAACAATGCATATATCTTCCATCTCTATACATATATAAACGAAAAACATCTTTATTAAAAACACACCGAGTACATAGAAGAACAACATGAAACAAGTACATAAAACGAGTACATAATGGAAATAAGTAAAACACAAAGGAAATAAGTAAAGTAAGAGAATACATATGAAGTCTAGTCGTCTAAACCATAATAAAGATTAACACCAGTGTCTATTTCATTTGAGGCCTTATTGACTGGTTCATTAAGTAGATTATAATTAGCGAAGTTGGTTTCTAATTTCTTTCCATTATTCCTTTTGGATGACTCGTAGACTTCAACAAGATATTTGGGTGTGCGACAAGTACGTTGCCAGTGCCCCTCAGATCTGCACCTATGACAGATGCCTCGGTTCTCTCCTTCTTGGGGTGCCTTTCTTTTATTTGGCACTTCACGTTGCCATTTCTGGTGGCCAGAGTTGTAACCATCACGTTGCCACTTCAGGTGACCAGAATGATATTGATTGCGAAATCGACCACGGAAATTTCCACGTCCACGGTTTCGTCCATAACCCCGTCCTCCTCTATGCCCTTTCCCACGTTCATTCTTCAGGAATGACGTGTTATGTACTTCAGGTAACTGGGCAGAGCCTGTAGGACGTATCTGATGATTTTTCAGTAGCAACTCATTATTCTTTTCAGCCACAAGAAGGAGAGATATCAGCTCACCATATTTCTGAAAATTCCGCTCCCTATATTGTTGAACCAGGATCATAGTGTTGGGGTGAAAGGTTGAGAGGGTCTTTTCAATCATTTCAGCATTAGTAATATTCACCACATAAAATTATTTTTCCGCTTATCTTGAAAAGAACAGAATTAATGTCAGCTACAGATTTGAAATCCTGTAACCTCAAATTAATCTGATCATATCAGGCAGATGGTAAGTGAACAAGTTTCTGGTGATCAAATCTATCCTTGAGATTATTTCAAAGGGTGAGTATATTTTTGATAGTGATGTATTCAGATTTTAGATCTTCGTGGATGTGATGCCTAAGATAATTATTTTTGCATTTTGTTCAACAGTTGGGATTTTTTTTGGGTCAATAGTATCTTTTAGGCCATTATCACTAAGGTGTAATTCCGCATCAAGGACCCATGACACATAATTATTCCCCGAAACGTCCAAGGTAACGAACTTTAATTTTGTAAGATTCGCCATTCTGAATTTAAAAGACGACACAATAATATAACATGTTGGTGAATTAATAATTAATCATGTGTCACATAATAAAATTTATAATATAAAACAATAAATATTATAATCATGCAACATGAATCTTTAATTTAAATAACAATATAAATAAATTCAAAAACTATAATAATAACGAGGATGTTGATAATAACATTTATAAAATAAAATCAATAAGTTAGAACGTAACTTCTTCGTTGAAATAAAACACGGATAAAATCTTGTACTCCTTTATCGAAATAAAACTCGGGTAAAGACTCGTACTGATAACGTGTTATAAACCAAGTAATATAATTATAATATTTAAAAGAAATACTAAGCCAAAAGTGAAACTATTATAATTCCCTCTTTTTATTTTCTACACCACCATATAAATGAACTACACATGCCCGGTATTTATAAAAGAGCTATAGTTTGACAATCACCTTCATCTTCACATTATAACAACAATGTGATATTTTTTGCTTATTTATTATTTTTTTCATCTCACAAAACCTATTGTTTTTTTAAAATTAAAGATAAAAAAGTTAGTTATTAAAATTAATGAGGTAATGAATATTTTTCCCCAATTAGTGCGATGAAAGAACAAAGCGCGTAGAATGGAATCATAAAATTGTTGACAAACCATAAGCATGCGAATAATATTCAACATTTCAAGACATCAAAGTACATAAAACAAAACAAACCTTAAAATTGTACAGAGTCCATCATCAGTTAATTCAATTCAGATGATCTTTACACCCACTTTACAATTGTTTCTACTCACTTAACAAGCTTTGTTTTGCAAATTTCGAGGTGATTTAATTCTATATACCTGTGTTTTTTTATGAAGCTTTAAATTATTATTTATTTATGTTTATGCATATAATAGTTGAAATTTGATTGAATCTGTGATGCTTTCTGTTGATGATGTGTATGTTCATATTGTTTATATTTGAATTGTAGTTAGTAAACCCTAATTATGTTTTCGAAATGGCGTGTTATTCGGTTCGATTACTGCTAATAGACAATGTTGTGTGTGTGAATTTAGTTACAGTTGAGATATTTTTCTGAATTTGTTCTAGTTATCTGATTTGTAGCTGACATGAGTTGTAGCTGCTTCGGTGCCTCAGTGAAACGGGAAAACGATGATTCTCATGTTTCGGGAGAATTTGAAGGTACTTGCCTTTTAATTTACTTGTTACTATTTAGGACTCCAATTACGCGTCTTCCTGTATAATTATAGAATGGATTCAATTTTCTATAAAATGATTTAGTGGACGGAAATTTTGTGGGTTGCAATTTTTATATTTTTTTCATTATCCGTACTCGATTAGATACATCATATACAATCATTGGCAATGTAGTTACACAGTCAGAAGCTAGCGGCATTCATTTTTCTATTGTAAACAATAAATTTCAAAGTTTTTTCTCTAATATCAGTTAAATCATCTAGTGCATCCAGTTTATCGACAGTATCAGAGTTCCATTACAGGAGTTATTTTCAGACTACCAATTTTATATTCTTCTTCCGCCCTATGGTTAAGATCCCATAGCAGATTAGTACGCTTTATGTTATGTATGTTAAATTTATGATCTTATTGGGGAGTGGACCCAGGTTGGACTCCCAACCACCCCCAATATTCTCACAATAAAATGTGGACACGGAAGACAATTTATGTCCCAAAGATTGGCGCCCGTGTACCACTTTTCGACCCATAAATGAAATCTCGAGTGAGGGGGAGTGTTGAATATATGATCTTATTGGGGTATTCCTCTAATACCTTAAGGTTTTAGACGAGCTGGTTACTCAACAATGTAGGTTATTATTTGCATTTTGTTATTATCCTTAGCGCAGTTATATCATCTTTAGACTAACAAAACATAGAAGGATAGTTACAGAAAAAGATAAGCAGAAAGCTACATTTTCATTTTGTTTGCTTCTTTGTCTTAATTTACAGTTTAACTTTTACTATTTATCTTTGGGTTATGAGATATGCTCTGTGTCTTTGGTATATTCATTGTATCACTTTTTTGTGTTCCTGTTAAAGAATAGGTTTTTTTAGTATGAACAAAAAAACTTCGTTTGCTTTCCCCCATAAATTTATTTTGTCCTTTTTTCACCAGGGCGTGTTCTCGGGAATATAAAAGCTTTCTCATACAATGAATTAAGAACAGCAACAGATAATTTTCACCAAAGAAACAAGATAGGACGGGGAGGCTTTGGAACAGTATACAAGGTATTGAGTTTTACAAACTTTATTTCCTACTTTTTGCCTCTTTATCTATTGTACATAATGTTTTATTCTTTTCTTGTTCAACTAGTTTGTCCAAGTTTCGTGGTGTAAGTATGTAATGTTTTTATGGTTCCTGGATGCGGACCTCGTCACAGGTCCATGACCAGGAATAGATGAATGACTCCTCTGTTCTTAGAAAACCTATTATTGCAGATGAAGAACTTTTATTTGATAGAACTCTTCAACTCTCCTTACACAACTTTTTATTTGAATAAGTATGATTTTATTTCCTTTAATCGTCTATTTATAAATATGAAAAGAACGAATAAGGTCCCACAGTCAAGCTGCTAACTATGACTAAAGAACTACAACTAAAGAACTACAACCAGATCAACATGGCCATACAATCAACTACGAATTATTAGACACGAAGATTGACTTGAAGTCAAATCCTAAAGATTATTTTAGAAATTAAAGTGAAATCATGTCCTTGAAATTATTCCAACAGTCTGGCTTTTCCTTTATTTTTCTTTCTGTACTTTTGACCAAACCAAGGCACACGCTCTTTCTTTGTTTTTAATGCATCAATAAAATATTCGCTACATGAACTAAACTTTCAAAAAATTGTATTGTAAGACAAGGTTGATTCTGGCTGTTTAATTATCATTGACAAAATTATGTATGTAAAAGCCATTGGTTACGTTGCAAATGGATTAGTGTTTAAAATTCAAGTATCCAGTTAGTTTGTCCAAGTCTCTAAACAAAAATCAATTTTAATATATATTATGGTGGTAATTCCATTGCTGAGACTTCACAAGGAAGATAACCGTATATAGCATAGCTGCATATAAGATTATATATGGTAAGTGATGGATTACATTCTAATAAGATATGAATATATTATGCTAATTGGTTAATAGCAAACTCTATCTGAGGTGAGAGTTGCAATTGAACCTCTATATTAGCACCAAGGGAAACAATTTTTATTTACTTTGATGAGATACATAAAATTGCATGATAAAACTTAAATAAAGTTGTGCTGAATTAGTGGCACTAAAATATTAAGTAACTGTTACAGAAATTCTTTCAAAATTTTAATTTAAATGTTTTTAATCCCTTTAGAGTTGTTTATTGCTATTCTATAGTGTATCTTCATTAATGGAAAGATGTAGCGGTGAAGACACTTAAATCTAATTTCAAATGTTTTTAATCTCTGTATAACGGTTTATTGCTATTCTATAGGGTATCCTCATTAATGGAATAGAAGTAGCGGTGAAGACACTTTCTGCTGAATCAAAGCAGGGGGTGCGTGAATTTTTAACTGAAATTGACATCATATCAAATGTCAGGCACCCAAACCTTGTTCAGTTAATTGGATGCTGTGTTCAAGGAACCAACCGAATTTTGGTGTACGAGTTTTTGGTAAATAAAAGCCTCGATACTGTTCTATTAGGTACCTTTCACTGAAGTTAATTTTTCTCGTTGACCTTTTAACATTTCCATTTGAAGGAGAATTAACTAATGTGCAGCTCACATGGCTACAGGTTCAAAAGGTAAAAGCACCATGTTGGACTGGGATAAAAGATCAGCTATTTGCAAGGACGTTGCCAGGGCTATTGCTTATCTTCATGAAGAAGTTGTGCCACCTATAGTGCATAGGGACATTAAAGCCAGTAATATACTGCTTGATAAAGATTTTAAACCAAAAATTGGAGACTTTGGGTTGGCTAAACTTTTTCCAGACAACATTACTCATATTAGTACAAGAATAGTAGGAACCACGTATGTTTACTAATATCATCTTAAAAACCTTTGTTGCTAGTCCTTGCTTTTAATATATCTTGGAGTTTGCCTGCGTATGATTTTTTCTCGCTATGTTTCCAATTATCACTACTCAGTTTGACATTGAATGTTCACTGAACTGTGTCTTTTTTATTCGCATCTGGTCTAAGTTTGTTTATACTTGTCTGTGTATTTATAGATATTAATATACGTAAAAGTGCCAGTTGCAGTGAAATATACCGTCTTAAAGTTTTTAATAAATCACAGAAATTCAAAAAATGAGCAAAATTGACCTTTGTGAATCAAATGTTCAACTGTATGTTCCAACATACTACGTGGCATGGCTTCTGCAGGGAGTAAAGAGAATGAGCATAAAAGAAAAGTGAAAAATAGGCTGCTAGAAACATTAGTAGTTTCAAGGAAACTCAAAACTATTCTACGAGTTTATGTTGTCTTGTCAGTCCTTTATTTTGGTTTTTTTCTTGAAAGTTCGCAATCTGCGTTTGTGCTTGAAACCTTTATGTTCTCATGGATTGGCTGAGTTCTTATAAAAATTAACCGTATGTGTCATTGACTTGTAAGTTCTTTCAATGCTTGTTTTTTTTAATTCCATAGAAGATTAGTTACACCCTTCGTTTTATTCTGCAGTGGTTACTTGGCGCCCGAATATGTGTTGGGTGGTCAGTTAACCAAGAAGGCAGATGTCTATAGCTTTGGGGTTCTCATGCTCGAAATTCTAAGTGCAAAATATAGCGGCAAACCGACGTTGGGTACTGGAATGCAAAAACTCCTATTAGAATGGGTAAGTCGGGTCCTTCTTTGGACAAAACATTCTGCTTTAATTTTGCAGGTCACAGAATATTGCTATGTGCTCATACAGATGCATGAATTGACTCACCCTGACATAGGAACAATAAAACATGCATCTATTATATATCTAATACAGCAACATGGGGGTTCGCTGAGCAAATTTAATCATAAATACAGTAATTAATATCCATAAATGATTTGTTTTAACCATTAATGCTCATCCATTATTATATAATTAATACCGATTCATTCATGTAATTTTTATTACCTCAATTAAAACATCATTAATATGCAACTCATTCATTATTATATATTTAATACGGATGTATTCATGTAATTTTTATTACCTCAATTAAAACATCATTAATATGCAAGTCATTAAAATAATTTCTTCATAAAATTTACATACTCAATTAAAAAAAATTAGTATAAAAAAATTAAATGATAACCCTCGCATAAGAATTCATATAATACATAATTGACTTACTAATATCGATTAGTTGTTGCATACTTAGTATATAAATTTATTTATAACTAATTATTATAGAGATACATGCATGCATCATATAATACATAAGTTATCCCATAAGTGACTTACTAATATCGATTAATTATTGCATACTTAATATATATATATATATTTATAACTAATTATTATATAAATACATGCACGCATACATGTATCCATATATACATACATACATATATCCATACAAACATATGTACGTATGTACGTACATGTGTATATATATAACAATTTAGTTAGAGATGTTATATTTTCAGAGCAGGTTCTTAATTATCAGAGCAAAATAATAAAAATATTATATTACCCTGAGTTTGTTTTTCTATTTGGCATGTGTCAGTCATGTCTTATCCTTTTTATTTGCTTCGAAAATTAAAAACCTAATATTCAAATGAAATTTCTCTTTTAGTTAATGATTCAATTTTTTTGGTCTACAAAAAATAAAATTGTACTTATTTTTAACGTAAGTTAAATTCTAAAGACGACATAAATTATTAATTATCAAATTAATAATATAAATAAGTGAATTTTAAATATAAAGTAAAAATAATTATTAATAGTAATAGTAATAATTTTAAATTTCATTAAAAAATAAAAAATATTTAATTTGAATAGCAGGTCTATAAAACATATATATTAAAAATTCTAATAATAATAATTATTATTATTAATATTATTATTATAAAAAAATAAACAATATTAATACATGAGAAACTTGAATACAAAATCATGTTATTTATAAAAAAAAGTGGTAGTACATTTAAATTATAATAAAATTTATTTTTACAAAATATTATTGTTCGTCGTTAATCTTAATGACAAAAAATATTTATATAGATAAAAAGATATGCGAAAATCATACAAAATCTTACTATTAAAATAAAAATTATTTATTTATATTAATTGGTCAAACTTGAGTAAAGAATACTTCGTCTCTCTTCGCCCCCGCCCCGAAAAACAGCACAGCGCCCATTCGATTCACACCCCAATTATGACATCCCTTCTCTCCCACTTCACACCCACCTTTAATCACACAGTTGACTTGACATATACCATATTTATCACATTATAGTCTAGTATAAATATTTGCGAATTAAATATTAAAAATAAATCAACTAGAGAAACTTATATATTAAATATGATTATGTGCATCGCAACCATTTATACCTCTAACTGAATAAATATTTATATTTAATCATGTCATACTTTAAGTGTTATATTCTTATATTTACACAATAAAAAATAAATTCAGGACTTTCATATATATATATAGACACACACATATATATATATGTATATATAATATATATACATATATATATATTCTTATATTTACACAAAAAAATTAAATTCAGGACTTTCATATATATATAGACACACACACATATATATGTATATATAATATATATACATATATATATATATTCTTATATTTACACAAAAAAATAAAATTCAGGACTTTCATATATATATATATAGACACACACATATATATGTATATATAATATATATATATGTATGTATATCTATGTGTTAATTTATGCAAAAAAACCTTTAACTTATAGTCTTCATAATTCATAAAATATATGATTATGTTGGTTTACATTGGTATTTTACGGCGTCATCATGGCGTGAACGAATAATATTAACTAAAATAAATAATCTTGGTAAAGCTTACATATGAAATAGCACCAAGAAGCGCCTAGTATGTTGTGAATTTATTAATATTTTTCGAGAGAGGGGAAAGAGTTACTAAGGTCGGAAATTAAAATTGAAGAATACTAAAATTCAAATAACAATTATAAAATAAAATTTTATGTAAACAAACAACTATATCGTGCAGTAGTTTAGGCAATTACTAAAATTTCTAAAAAACTTCCATAGATCGTCCTTAACGGTGGAAAACAAGAAATGTCACTGGTCTCTACGTCAATTGTAGATAAACACTATTGCACTAATGTCATTACAATAAAAATCTACTCATATACACAAATAAATCCATCAACATTCGGAGGGGGATAACATGAAATATTATCATAAAGTATAACTAAAATAATATCGATTCGTCCAATCTAGAGCATGTCCGTGCATTGCACGGGCTATAGAGCTAGTTAGATACAAATACCCTGTAATTGTAATTGAAGAATTTGAATATTTGAACTGGTACAGTGCTTGATAGTTCTTCTTAAAAGTTTCAATTAGTGCTGGATATAGTAAACGTGATTTACTTCAACAGGCTTGGCAGCTGTATGAGGAAGGTCAACTCTTAGAGATGGTGGATCCTGAATTAGAAGGATTCCCCGAGGAGGAAGTCATCAGGTATATTAAAATTGCATTTTTCTGCACACAGGGAACAGCAAGTAGGAGGCCGACAATGAGTCAAGTTGTTGACATGCTGTCAAGAAACACCCGGCTAAATGAGAAGGAATTGTTGCCCCCAGGTTTTTCACAAGATACAGGTGGACGTTCATCTTCAAGGAACAAGTCATCTGATACACCAACAAGCACTCAGATGAGCTCTGTTCCTGTCTCCATTACTCAGATCACGCCCAGATAAAATCCAAGTTCACTTGTTAAGCTTATATATATACTAAAGTTGGAAAGGTATTTAAAGGCAAAAATGTGCTATATATTTCCTTCATATTATTTGTTAGTTATAGACCCAACCCTTCTAGCAGTTGAGGAAAGAGGAGAAACTGGGCGGACTGAGCAAGTACAACCCCACATAGATATTAAGTTGAGAAATGTCCACTGTAATTAGTTTATATAGGAGGTGTAATTAGTAGATTATTACTTTATGGCGATACTGTAAAAGTAAAGTAATTGAAAATTTTGATTTTTTTTTCTGGAAGCGGGAACATATTGTTTTCGATAGTCACTTTGTATGACAGCAGCTTGTTCATAGAAAATTTTCAAATCAAGGGGAGGTATCACCCTGGTCTGGCTCTTTTCTCTGTTGGACACTGTAATACGAAAAAGACTTCGGAAACAGTAAATGGTGAGAAGAAGCAACAATCCCAAGGCAGGAGGGCAACAATAGCTGCAGGTCTTATAGTAGTATACAAAGAACATCCGCATATAACAATGGTGAGGAATGAAACTGTTACGCCACCCAGTCCAAGGGAGATAAATTATCACTACCACAGCAATCCACGGAAAGGTATTGTTAGTGACGGAATGATTTCTGATTCCTCCCAAGATCTTCATGCATTCGCCCGTAAAATCCGACAATTTGATCATCATTCTTGATTAGATGATGCTCGGCCGAATGGCCTATGACCCAGTTACATAAAACAGATTCAAGAACCTTTGTGTTCATGTGGAGTTGTCGGACTGAAGGCTAAAGGAGAAAAACAATCAAACATGATAGAGGTGTTAAAGTCGATGAAAAGTGCCAAGTTTGTAAAGGGCTTAAATCTCAAATTAGTTACTGAACTCAAGGTTATATATCAAAAAGACCACTATAATTATTAGGGACGCATTTGTGTTATTATAGCTGTGAGTAATGATGATTCTGTTAATTTGAATTGTTTACCTAACTAACTCCCGGATGGCACTGACTAAGTTACACGTGTAAATATAATATGTAAATGGCACTTACGGCCGTCAAATTCAAATTGTAAACTAATATTAGATTAAGTAAATTATTTTGCATAGTCTTAAAATGTTTAAATTTTATTTTAAACGAAAAGGTTTTTTTTTTAAATTTTCGTAAGCACTTTTGAAATATAGATTATTTATTGAAATTTAAGTTTTTTTATTTTTAAGTAACAATCTTTCTTTAAAAATTATATATTCTTTAAAAAATTAATTTTCTAACACGCGTAATATTTCTGTATTTTTTTTTATTTTGTTAGAAGTTTTTTACTTCATAAATATATGTAAAAATTCAACTTTCCGATAGGAAACTATGAACTGGGCATGAACTGGGCTAATTAAATTTCTGACTACATCTATATATATATATATAAGCTTAAGTACTAATAATTAGTATCAATAAACATCACAAATTATAACTTTGACAGATATATTTATGAAAATATATTGTTAATTTTAAAATAAAATTTAACAGCAAATTGTAAATACAAAGATCATTTATACTCACAGGAAAAATATATGTACATTCTTTTAAGATTAAAATGTTAATCTTCCTGACATAAAAAAATATTAATCTTGAAAAGGTTAAAACACTTCATATAGTTATGTTTCTCTTGAATTGGTAGTAAAGGTTAGTCAAGAATGATTCTAGAAAGAAAATAGATAAATTTTTAAATGAAAATATTGTGTTTTTGAATTTGAGATTTACGTTTTTAGAGATGGAGGAGATGATTATATACATGTGTCTATATATATTTGTGTGTGTTTGTTGAAGCAGTTGATTGTGGGGTGATTTGAAACTCATGTCATCTTTCACGTGTTTTCACCTAGATTTTCCGTTAAGGTCAAGACACTTCTGTTAAGTCAAACTAACAGGTTTAACGGTGCTGTCATTACTTATATTACTTATAACTATAATGATACAGAACTGGAGTGAGTTTTTTGATATATTCCTCTCACAGTCTCACTTCAAGTGACTATTTTGAGATCTAAGCCGTTTGTAAAATTCATCGACTTCAGCTGCGTATACATCTCATAGACCCTATAATATATATCATATCTCAAACAAAAAAGAAACAAAAACACCAATGTATATCAGATCTCAAACAAAAAAGAAACAAAAACACCAATGCAGCAGTATTAATAGCTATACCTCAAGCTTCAACATATAAGATATCTATTATATATATAATAGAGCAAATAGGGGTTGGATGAGATAATTTAATTATATTAAAATTACTGAATTGCCCCTCATAATCGTGTGTTAATAATTATTTTAATTTAATATGCATGCATTAATTACCTCTAACTTAATATGTATGTATTAAATATTATGTCTCATTATTACGTATATTTATTAGTATTTGATTATTTAATAATAACAATTTATAACCATATGAATAAATTAAATACATTTTTAAGGAGAAAAATAATGGGTCTGTTTGGCTATCTAATTAAATGGGCTTATTTACTTATAAGTTCGTTATAATTTATTGACAAGTGTTTGTGTGCCTAACTTATAAGTCGAATTTACAATGTATAAGCTGATAAGCTTAATGTCAGCAACGACGTACTTTTTCTCAACTTATTTTAATTTTTTTTTTAACTTTGATTTTAAAATAACTATTTTTTATTGTCAATTTAACTTAAAATTTACGAATTAAGATAATTATATGTAAAAGTCATTTATTTTAGTTCATTTAATTGCAAAAAAAAATTCTGACTTATAAGTAAAATTAACCAAACACTTAAATAACTCAGATAACTTATAAGCATTCATCTACTTATCACTTATAAGTTACTTATTTATTTTAAGTCATAAGTTACTTATTTTAAAATTTCTCAAACGGACACATTATTAGTGTACGAAAATCGAAGCACAAACAGTAGAAATTATTTTTTATTCTAACAATGTGGGAACTATTATAAAAAAAATATAATTTTCATAAAATGGTTAAAACTATACATCAACAATGATTATATTGAAATTTGAAAGGTATAGACGATATAATTCATAATTTTTTTAATCGTATTAATATATAACAAATATTGAACTTTCAGGCATATAAGAAAGATGGTTGAAAAAACTCGAAGATCATTAATATTACATATACTTCGAGTTGATGGGATCATTAGTCTAACAACACATACTTCTGGTCAAGATCAACAATCACGAAACTCATTTATCGCATTTTTAGCATTCAAATACATTAGGTATTTAAAAAATTATTTATTCATATTTCGGGCATAGAATACCACTGCATTTCTCTATTGTTTTACCTTAATATTAAATGTTGAAAAACTTGTTTTGCATCGATATAACCATATCCCAGAAAGTCAAAAACTACTCATATAAATAGGTTAATTTCATCAATTCACTTAAAAACAACACGAATACACTGCCAACAATTGTAATTAAAAACGCGCAATCTAGAGTATGCCTGTGCATTGCATGAGTTATAAAACAATCGGTCAACTTGATCTTTTCAAGTGCTCAATGACAATTCAGCAATAGTGTTCAAAATATAAAACAAGTACAATTTTTACGAATATTATGTATTAATTATCCGATATAAAATAAAAAAAAATGTATCTTACAACATAATTTATATTTCATTTATATAATATGTACATTGTTAATTAACATGTGAGTTTAGAAAATGGTCGTGCCTCACACGAGTTATAAAGCTAGTTCTTGTTTAAAAAAGAAAGTGAGATATCGCAGTGCTCAGAAAATCCCAACTTAATTTCAAGAACATAGTATTACACACAGCCACGGGCCTGTATATTTAAGAAAAATAAAATATATTTCTCAGGATTAAATAATTAATTTTGTAGTTATATTTTCAATACATTATATAGTAAAATATAATTTTTGAATATAATTGAAAGTGTAAACGGATGTACATTAAAAACGTATAGAAGCAAGGCAAGAAATGCTTCAAAGATGCATTTGCACATGATTAAGATCATAAAGCAGCAAAAGAAAAGTCACTGTAATTTAACCAGAACTACTACGAAAATCCTAGAGCAAGTTTCGTGATTGTAATGATAAACAGTTTGATAATCAAAAGTCAACCTAGAGCAATTGTTTTGTGATACTAATGTTAAAGAGTGCGACAAATAACACATTATTAGACAGCAAAGGCTCGGCCTCCGAAGAATCTGGATTATCTGTTCTTTCTTATTTTCTCTGGCACTTTCAAGACACCGGTGACAGCAAATGGCAAGAAGAAGCAACAATCCAAAGTGTTGGACCAGGACAAGACGGCCCAAAAGAATTATAGTTAGAATAATTACAATACATTATGTAAAGCCCAAGAAGGCTCACATTGTAAGGATTGAGCCCATTTGGGACTTAGTATAAATAAAAGACAACAATCCCATTTAGAGGGGTTGGAAAATTAAGCAAAGAAGATCATCTCCTAAAACTGTAGTCTAATAATAATAATAATATTATTGGAACATCATTTGGCGCTAGAAGGAGCTTTGCTTTAACAAGATCCAACCAGAAGATGATTGTAGAAGAGCTTGATCCGGGAACCGCCGGACCGACTCAGGTAAAGGAGTTGACGGCAGAAGATGCCGCCGACCCCTCGACCCACGGCGATCGCGAGCTCCCTAAACAACTGGCATTGAAGCCGAAATGTTTGTTCCCTCCACCTGAGGCTCCTCCAGAAGACCAATTTATGGGCTTGAAGGACCCACTCCAAAGGGACAGAAAAAGAAAAACTGCGTCAGATCAGCGTTTTAGAGTTCAAACTTCTAAAGGAAAGAAAGTCCTCTCGAGCGACATGCGATTGCATTTGGAAAAGAAAGAAAGGCTAAAAGCCCAAAACCAAGAGAATCCAGAAGACTCACTTGATTCAGATGAAGAACTCGAGTTTCTAGAACACAAAGCTCAAAGATTGCAGGCTAAGCTTGAGCGAAAACGCGAGATTCACCGTCTTCGTCGAGAGCTCCAACAAGCCCAAGTTCAAAATGAAGGACAAGGCGATGAATTTTATGACGAGGACGATGCGGAGTACGAGTATGAACCGTCGGCAGAGTCGACATATTCGCAACCTCGCGAACGTCGACAGAGGACGGTGTCATCTGCCGATGTCTCACGTCAGACAGAATCCACAAAATCTATATCTCACGAGGAATTCGCTAAAATACAGGAGTAAATCGCCCAGATGCGTACCTTGATGAGAAATCAGGCAGGCTTTGAAACCGTTTCCGAGAGCCCCCTATCATTAGTGCTTGAGAAGGCGCGCATCGACAAGACGTTGAAGACACCTGCCCTCGATCATTTCGACGGATCCTCGGACCCGTTAGCATTTCTAAACACGTTTGATGGTCGCATGGCTTTCTTCGGCCACTCGGAGATCGCTAGGTGTCAGTTCTTCTCCACTTGCCTTCAAGGCACGGCTCTCCGATGGTACAGTAACTTGCCACCTCGGTCAATCGACTCGTGGACAACTCTGAAAAGCAAGTTTCAAGCCCGGTTCTCCAGCAACTACAAAGGAATCAAAGTTACAGCATCCTTGATGACAATGCATCAACGCTCCGGCGAAAGTCTCAGGAGTTTTCTAACCCGGTTCAGAGAAGAGATAGCAGAAATTCCAGACTTAATAGAACAGATGGCTGTCAATTTCCTGACAGCGGGCATCGATAAGTCTAGGCATGGCCTCCTTCTAGAAGAGATCTTTGAAAAAAGGCCGAAAACCCTACAGGCCGCGTTCCAGATTATAGAACACCGCATGATGCTTCAAGAAGTGGTAAGCTGTATACAATCTCCACGGAGATCGTCAAAATATGAACGACGCCGAAGTTACAGTCCACGATCCCCTGCGAGGGAAAGGCGCCGAGAGCGCCGTAGGTCGCCCCCGCCTCGCACATCGGACCTTCCCCCGAGGGATAGAAGAGAAAGAGATTTGCAGCCTCACAATCGATCTGAAAAAGAGTTCACTAAACTCAACACCGAAAAAATGACAATTTTGGCGGTGTTAAAAACGGAACCGGATTATCGCCCTCCAAGACCCATGAAACCTGGAAGACCCCCAAGCTCCGGATATTGTGAATATCATGAAGACACCGGCCATACAACAGAGCAATGTTTTCAACTTAGCAATCTCATCGAAGGAAAAATTCGTCGAGGGCAACTAGTCCACTATGTGCAGCACGATGATGAACCCAGACGTCACCGTCGAGACGAGGACAATCGTGTAATCGATGTTATTTTTGGTGGCGTAGCCGCCGGGGGCCTCTCCCACAACTCTCGCAAGATTTATGCTCGAGAAGTCTTTAATGTCAATCCCTCGACAGCGAAACGCCCTCGAGCGAATCCCTCCCCCGTCATCTCTTTCTCTGATGACGATTATCGTCCCGGTCTCATCGAAGGTCATCAAGATGCTCTTGTCATCACAACACGTGTGGGAAACAACACGGTTAAGAAAATGTTGGTTGATAATGGTAGCTCTGTCGACGTGTTATATCACCATGCTTTTTCCCGAATGGACATAGGAGATCGAAGACTCGAAAACTCCCGAACCCCGTTATACGGGTTCACAGGCAATGAGGTTCACGTTGTAGGAACCATCGACATGCCAGTGCTTTTCGGATCCCCACCCTGTCAGATTTGGAAAATGGTCAAATTCCATGTGATTAGCGTTTCCTCAAGCTTCAACGCCATTTTGGGATGAACAACGATCACCGCACTCCGAGCTATAACATCTATCTCCCACTTAAAAATAAAGTTTCCCACAGATTTTGGCGTGGGAGAAATGATTGGGGATCAAATAACAGCAAGACAATGCTACCTAACCACCGTTTCTCCAAGAAAAAAGACAGAGGAAGAGTTAGGAGTTAATCAAGTGCTAGACATCGATCCAAGAGAATTGATCGACTCATCCACAAGCAATTCATGCTCCCCTCTCGAGGAAACAGAAGATATAGAAGTATTTGAAGGAAACCCCGATAAAACAACAAGAATCGACAAAAACCTCTCACCAGATCTCAAAAAAGAAATCACGAACCTCATCAGGGAATTCTCCGATATTTTTGCTTGGGTCCCGAGGGACATGCCTGGCATCCCAGAGACCATTGCTCGACATTCCCTGCACATCAGTAAGGACACCAGGCCTGTGCGACAGAAACAACGCATATTCTCGGCCGAGAAAAGAGCAGCCATCGACCAAGAGGTCGACAGACTCCTCGACGCCGGCTTCATCGAGCCCGTGCAATTCCCCACATGGATATCAAACGTAGTTCTGGTTAAGAAAAGCAATGGGAAGTGGAGAATGTGCATTGATTATTCAGATGTGAATAGGGCGTGCCCTAAAGATTTTTACCCTTTGCCCAATATCGACCAACTCATCGACGCCACAACGGGAAATGAACTCCTGTCCTTTATGGACGCCTTTTCGGGGTATAATCAAATTAAATGATTCCCATGACTGGCAACAAACTGCTTTCATCACTCACAGAGGGGTCTTTGGATACAAAGTAATGTCCTTCGGACTAATCAATGCGGGCGCTACTTTTCAGCAGACAATGGATAAAATATTCTCCTCGCAGATAGGAAGAAACATGCTAATATACGTTGATGACATGATCACAAAGTCAAAAGCTACCTCCGACCACGTGACAGACCTTCGAGAAACGTTCACCAACGCAAGGGCAAATAACATGCGACTGAACCCGGCAAAGTGTTCATTCGGCCTTACTGCAGGTAAATTTTTGGGGTTCCTGGTTACCCAGAAAGGCATCGAGGCCGATCCATCTCAGACAAAAGCTATTCTAGAAATGAGCAAACCAAGATCCATTAAGGACTTACAAAAGCTCACAGGGTGTATAGCCGCACTTCGAAGGTTCATTCCTCAATCTTCAAAGAGATGCCTCCCATTTTTCTCTGCAATGAAAAAAGCTTCCAGATCATCGCAGTTTGAATGGAACGAAGACTGTGAAAAAAATTTCACGGAGTTAAAGATGTTTTTGACAAATCCTCCAGTTTTAACACGACCCTTAACAGGTGAGCCGCTACGGGTATATCTCTCAGCTTCCGACGAAACTGTCGCGGCAGTATTGGTCCGTGTCGATGAGGGAAAAGATATTCCTGTATATTACATCAGTCACTCACTTCAAGACGCGGAAATAAGATACCCTCAAGTCGAGAAACTCGTATACGCTCTCGTTGTCGCGAGTCGTAAGCTACGCCATTATTTTCAAGCGAGAGAAATCCATGTTCTGACCAATCTTCCTCTGAAAAGAATCCTGCACAAGCCCGACATAACAGGCAGGCTCGCAGCTTGGACCATCGAGTTAAGCCAGTTCTACATCGAGTATAAACCTCGAACGGCGATCAAGGCCCAAGTTCTCTCAGATTTCGTCACCGAATGCCAGTTCCAATCCAAGACACACAAACCTGAAGAGGATCAGTCTCGTCCGTGGCTTCTGTTCGTTGATGGTTCCTCGACATCCAGCTCTGGAGGAGCAGGGGTCATATTAATCAACCCAGGAGGATTCAAAATTCAGCAGGCTCTCAAGTTCTGGTTCTCCGCCACAAACAACGTGGCCGAGTACGAGGCACTCATTGCCGGGCTAAAGCTCGCATCCGATCTCGAAGCAGAGGTCATTGACATATTTGGAGATTCTCAGTTGGTTTACAAACAGATAAGTGGCGAATTTAAGACGCATAATGAAAGGATGGCCCGATATTTAACAAGAACACAAGAGCTTCTTAGCAAATTCCCTTCATGGAAAATGTCAAACGTCGACAGGGAGGAGAACCAGTGGGCCGACTCTCTAGCCAAACTAGCCTCTTCCAACCTCCCCACTAATCTCAGCCCAACATACGTCGATATTTTGGAGACCCCCTCTATCGACGAAGTATCAGTCAATCAAATCCAGGCTAGGCTCGATTGGCGCCAACCCTTCCTTGAGTACATTATCGACAACAAGTTGCCTGAGCATAAGTCCGAAGCCCGCGCTCTCATGTTCAAAGCCAGGAACTACTGTGTTGTGGGTTCGGAGTTATATCGACGTGCCCTCTCTGAGCCTCTACTCCGTTGCTTGTCTCCAGAAGAGGCCCTCCAAGCGATCGTAGAAATACATACGGGAATCTATGGTGAGCACCTAGGAGGGAAAATATTAGCCCTCAAAGTTATCCGACAAGGCCTGTTCTGGCCTACAATCCGGAAAGATTATGAAGATTACGTCAAGAAATGTCAAGCATGTCAGCTGCATGGAAATGTAAACCGTCGACCCACGACTGAGCTAAACTTTATTCTCAGCCCATGCCCCTTTTTCCAATGGGGAATAGATATTGTGGGTCCCTTTCCAAGATCCAAAAATCAGTGCCAATACATCGTAGTCGCTGTGGATTACGCAACCAAATGGGTCGAAGCAAAACCCCTTGCTAAAATTCGAGAAAAAGAGATGATAGAATTCTTTATGGAATACATTGTCTTTCACTTTGGGATCCCCAAAATCTTAGTTTCTGATAATGACACTCAGTTTGTAGGAAAACAATTTGAGGAGGCCCTGCTTGAATTAAAAGTCCAGCACATCAAAGCATCTGTAGCATACCCCCAAGCAAATGGACTAGCAGAGGTAACAAATAGAACCATCCTACAAGGCTTGAAGAAAAGAATTGAAGAAATACCTCGATGTTGGGTCGACGAACTTCCGAATGTATTGTGGTCGTATAGGACGACTCCCCGAAGTGCGACGGGCGAAACTCCCTTCCGACTTGCATACGGAGTCGATGCCGTCATACCTGTCGAGATAAGTCTCACCTCACCACGGGTCGATGTATTCGATCCTGCTCTATTTCTCGTCGGACTTCGCCTTCACAATGATCTGTTAGAAGAAACAAAGGAAGAAGCCCGAATGCGGATGATCGCCCAACAAGAAAAAACTGCAAGGTACTTCAACAAAAAAGTCAAACCCAAAGACTTCAAGGTCAACGACCTTGTCTTAAGAGATTCCGCAGCATCACAACTCACTGTCTCAGGAAAATTCAAACCAGCATGGGAAGGCCCTTATCGGATCTCGAGACTTGTAAGTACGGGGACCTATGAGCTTGCTCACCTCGACGGGAAACCCATCAAAAATGCCTGGAATGGAATTCACCTCAAAAAGTTCTATCAGTAATTTAATCTCAGTTGTAACTTGTTATCTTGAGGCAGTAAATGCCATTTCAAAGACAAACCCTCGATGTAATGGGGGTCGTTACGAGGCTCCTACCGAGGGGTGTTTAGGTTATGATGAACAAATTCCTTTAATTTGGAAAAAGCACAGACTTTCACTTTCTTCACTCCTTAACTAAAAATATATATATATATATATAACTCAAATAATCGGAGACTCGAAAATCATTCATTTCTAGGCAAATGTTTATACAGCCTCTTCACGTCGATGGTCTGGGCAATAAAATCTCTCTCATAATTTAAACACTCGACCATGAACTTGATAAACGGCTTAATATTTCAAACTCGAGACAAATAGATGTTAAAACCAGCCAATATGTAACTGCTTACAACATGGAAATAAACTTAAACAATGGATCGCATACCTTAAACTTCCTACAAATCCATCATCCGGTGTTATCAATAAAACTCTTAAACACATAAAAATATTCAAATCCGATTACAAAAAACCTCAGGGCATACCCTGCCTTCATGAGTTATCACCCTTCGATGCCAGGTCACGAAGATAGTCATCAAAGGCATGACCCTCGACGGCAATACCAGCCTCTTCCATCCGTCGGAGACATCGTCCATAACCGTCGCCCAGAGCACCAGCGATATCTTCAACAGCTTTCTCTACTTCTTTCTTCAAATCTTCATTTTCCTTCACGATCAACTTGTAGGAGCCATCCATTCCTTCGACCTGTCGGTCCAAGCCTTGGCGCTTGCTTCTTTCCTCTTCAAGCTCCCTTTCCACCTCGAGCAGTCGACCCTCGAGTTCTCGTATCCTCCCACTCGACACCTGCTCATCAGCCTCCATCTCAGCAACCTTTTTCGACAATGCGGAATTTGCCTTAGACAAATCAGCCACCCTATGCTCGAGTTCCGCAAAACCCACCGCAATCTTCTTCTTTTCCCCTTTCAAGGCAGCAACTTTAGCTTCGAGCTGGGAACAAGCCTCACCATCAACATCAGCCTTGTAATCCTCCAGTATATGCATAAAATCGGAAAGAAACTGCAAAAACAGGGTCGACAACTATGACTATAAACGACTATGACCGAACATGAAAATAAAGGAACATGCACATAAAAAAGAAAGAGAAGGGAATGCACGTACCCGCCCAGCCCGGCTCTTACATCGATCAACAAGGTCCTCACGCTTCCTCCCATCATAAGCAACCAAATCCTGAGGTAAGTTAAAGAGATTAAGTGCTCTCAAGGGCACGGTTGATCCCCCCGTCCATCGATCCGTGGGCTGAATCTCGACCCTCATCACCTCTTTCTTCGATCGAGGGTCGACGGTCTTTCCATAAACCCTTTCCCCGGCGATGGCCACAGTTTTGTTCACACCCTCGACTCCGCCCCCCGTCCTCCAACAACTACCTCATCATCCTCCCTCCAAAACCGCTTTCGAGGGTTACCTTCCACGCGGATGAGATCTGAAACAACCCTCTCATTGTCTTCAATTACCTTGTTTCCCTGGTCATCGAGCAACTCAATTGAAACTGAATGAGGAACCCCTGACGGTCCAGCCCTGGCCGCATCAGCAGGCTTCCTCACGGCACGCTGCAGCAACAACATCATTGCCTTGTCCATTCCTCCTCGAATCCCACCGTCTAAAACCTTTTTAAGTGAAGCACCTTCCACTACAAAGAAACAAACAAAACAACAAGTCAGCCATTCTATATATAGGCACTTACGAAATTAAAATAAGCAAGAGCCGACAATGACAAGTATAAAAACTAAGTACATGAACAAAATAAGGGCAATAACAAGTAATACATCTCCCTTACAATCGTGCATCCCTAAAAAACCAGAGTCCTTCAAATCTAAGTGCGTATACCATGTCCTCGACCCATGAAACTCATCGAGGTAGGCAGTATCGTGCTTCTCCATGTTATTTAAATAATAAATCGTGCCCTGACTAACTTTCCCGCAAGGCTTTACAGATTCCAAGTCAGGACCCCCAACGTACAGCCATTGCGAGTGATAACCGGAGTTCGATGACCTAACACTAACAATCTTCATCCTTCGATGTCGGGAGTCGAAATATACTTGACCACCATAGTACCGCACACCATAAATAGAGAAAAACAATTTCAGAGTCGGTGATCGACCCTTATCACAGCACAACGCCACAAAAACACTTAACTGAGTAAAAGAATTCGGTGTCAGCTACCCTAGACCACAACCGATAGCCTCATACATCGTCAGGAAGAACGGATGCATCGGCAAACGAAGACCAAACTGAAACATTATCATCGCAACCCCATGCATCCTGAACTCGGGCATCATCCAAACCCTCTCATCTGCTGTCGGCACTCGATACCGGTAGCCGTTAGACAAGTCGATGTACTTCTCCAACTTACTCGCAGGGGGGTCGACGGTGATGTAATAACTAAGATAGTTTAGACTAGGTTTGCTCTCAAATTCGATCCTACCTAGCCGAAGACTTTCCTCGACCGTTCTATTCCTAAGTTTCAGGGTACGAGGACTTAGGGGTGGAGAGGGCATAGGACCTGGAGGCACCCCCTTCAAAAACTCATCGCTCCCTAAGAAATCAAAAGATCCACACTGACCTAGGTCCGGGATCTCTATATTATCCAAGTTCAAAACAGACTCCTCGTCACCCTCCTCTAACGGTCGCTTCCCGGGGTCCCGATTGGTGGCACTATGCGACGACGATGACGAAGGAAAGTCGGCCATTATAAATTGGTAAACTACAGATAAACACGACCGACCCGCAGATAAAAAGGAAAAGGAAGAGAGAGAGAGAGTAGACGACTTACAATGCGAGACAAGGACGCGCAGTAATCCCCTTTTAGATGCCTGGAGAGGAAGTCGAAGAGGTTAGCCCGGAAATCTGCAAAAAAAAAACCTGGAAAAACAAATTCAAAAACACACATGAACGGATATATACCTTCCAAAAAAAAAAAGAAAAAGAAAAAGAAAGGAGAGAGAACAACAACAAGACAAAAAAGCATTGCGTTTAATTCCTTTCTTTTTTCGGGCACACACAGTTGACTCCTATCTCGAATTAACAGTTATTTCTTATTTTTCTTTTGCTTCATTTGTTCGTTTTTTCACTGATTTTTCCCTTCATTTTATTATCCCGTCCGGTCACTAACTTTATTCAGGTATCAAGACAAAAATCTCGGAATTCAAAATGCAAGGGTGAAAAGCACGAAAACGCAAATCTAAAGATATTGCGCAAAACAAGGAGGGGGACTAATGTTGGACCAGGACAAGACGGCCCAAAGGAATTATAGTTAGAATAATTACAATACATTATGTAAAGCCCAAGAAGGCCCACATTGTAAGGATTGAGCCCATTTGGGACTTAGTATAAATAAAAGACAACAATCCCATTTAGAGGGGTTGGAAAATTAAGCAAAGAAGATCATCTCCTAAAACTGTAGTCTAATAATAATAATAATATTATTGGAACATCACAAAGACAACCTTACTACCCTACCCCTCCTTAAAATAAATAACCTCAGCAAGTGTAATCATGGCAACAATAGCTGCAGCTCTGGGAGTAGTATACAAAGTACATCCAGATACAACAAAGGTGAACACTGAAACTGTTACAACATCCATGGTCCAAGGGCGATCAGCTATCAGTTGCATACCAATTACTGCAGGGGCACTGAATAACAAAAACAATACAATATGATGCATCTTGAGCTTTTCATCATTCGCAATGATGAACTCTTTAAGTCCGATGATTTGACCACCATTTGTAATAACATGATGCTCAATCTGATACGCCATGGCCCACGTAAATAAGACAGATACAATAACTTGATACACTATTTGGTGGTGTGCATCTCAACTTGTGGGAATGAAGGGTAAACCTTGTATGAAGAGAAGCAATGTAAAGCAGAAAGAGGAGTAACAGGTAACGACTGTGAAATCAGAAAAGTTCTTCATCTTTATCTGCAAATATCATAGAGCCAACATAATAAACAGTTGATTTGGAATTATTGACATCATCGACTTGCTACCTACCTCTAGCAGAATTTTATGCATGCAATAAGAATGGCCGATTCCCTTAATATCTGCTATATTCCATCCAATTGCCGATTTGAACTCTCTCAGAATTCTTAAGAGTTTTTCCTCATCACTACCTGAAAGGTCAGATGCAATAATTACAGGCAAAGTAGATGCATCACCTAAAAAAGCATACCTTAAGTGTTCAGGCAATGGTTTAAACTCAAGTGTAGGAGCTTCTTCAATAGATGGATTGAGGCGATTTGGAGATTTTTTCAGCTCCTCCATTCCAAGAGATTCAAAAAGCATATCCATCTTCCGCTTCCAGGGAGAAGCATTCAGATATTGCAACTGCTCATCACCTTCATCATCTTCACTATCTGAATTCCCCAACAAGGCTTTTTCTTAGGCATCAGACCTTAGCAGTTGATCAAGTTCTGAAGTAATCACAGAATCGACAAACTCCACTTTTAAGCACTCCTCATTTTCCGTAGGGAATTTCATGGCATTAAATACATTGAAAGTTATATCCTGATCTAGCACTCGCATGGTGAGCTCACCCTTCTGCACATCGATCAAGGTTCGGCCCGTAGCCAAGAATGGTCTTCCCAAGATTATGGGAATCTTCTTATCCTCCTCAAAATCAAGAATTACAAAATTGACAAGAAAGATGATTTTTTCCACCTTGACCAAGACATCCTCCACAATGCCTCGTGGATATGTAATAGAACGATCGACTAACTGCAAGGTCATATAAGTCGACTTTGGATCAGGTAAGTCCAACTTCTTGAAGATTGATAAAGGTATCAGATTGATGCTAGCTCCCAAGTCACATAAGCATTTGTCAAATGACACTTTTCCAATGGTGCAAGGAATAGTGAAGCTTCAAGGATCTTTAAGCTTCGGAGGCAACTTCTGTTGCAGCACAACACTGCATTCCTCCGTGAGAGCAACGGTCTCTAAATCATCAAGTTTCACTTTCCGAGAAAGAATACCTTTCATAAACTTCGCATAACTAGGAATATATTCAAGAGCTTCAGCGAAAGGTATGTTGATATGAAGTTTCTTGAACACCTCCAAAAACTTCTCAAACTGCTTATCCAACTTTTTCTTCTGCAGCTGTGGCGCCCTCCAAACCCGGGTCAGAAGTTTGGGGTCCACACACACCTTAATTATAACCTGTATATAACAATAATAAAGATAATAATAATATGCAGTGACCTTACTTACCAACTACCACGGATCACAACAGGTTAAAATATGTACACAAGCCACACACTTATTTTACAAACGCCCAAATCCCAACTATTCAAACTTACAACTGAATATTAAATATTATTACAAACTTCATAAACTAAAACTATTCCAAAAGCTGTCAGCTAGCTTAACTCGATCAATCTGGACCCCTAGCTCTCGCACTGGATTGGGGATCCTCGCTACCAACAGGTTCCTTCTTAACTGGAAAAGAACATAAATAACATCGCACAAATGAGCTAACTAGCTCAGCAAGTCACATTGACAAGACTGAGAAAAATGATCATCAAGTGAAATGAGTTATTGTATCAAGTGAACAATGAATAATGATTTAGAATTGGATATTATATTTTTATTTTAAAAACCAAGGTTAGGCTGCTGATCAGTCACGCACTAACCCCGAGCAAGGCACACAGCTCTGCTCTAGTTACTGGATCCAAGGCACACATTGGCCTAAATTGACCACGAATCTGGTCTGACCACGAATCTGGTCCACAATTTTATAAAATAATCCAATTCTAACATAGTAACAGGATAAATAATGTAAAGCAATAAACAAAATCATAAGCAACATTGGATGTCCAATAATGAGATGGTTCCAATTTTCACAAATGAAATATGGCTATCAAATGGTGAAAGAAATGGATAACAAAAGAATCAAAGTTTCAAGGTTATAAGGATTTGGTCTTTCAGAGCGTAAGGTACAATGGTTTGAATATGTAAGCAATCTGATTCAGTGTTTGGTATTTAGTTTGCCTGTATTTGTGGAGTAGTATCGTATATCTATGATTCGTATTCGGGGATTTAACAATCAATGGTTTAGAAAGAATAAGGTTTACGGCTCAAAGATCAATAGCTGGAATCAAGGTTTAGGGTTCAGTGCTTCAAAGCACTTGCAATATAGGATTATCAATAATCTACAATATATCTCGAGAAAGTTCAGAACACTTGTCTGGTACTAGCTTGCTATACTTCACCAATTTCCAATCACAATCTCCTACTCCTCAACTATCTATTTCCCTTTCCTACGCCTTGCCGCTTTTGCTCACATAACATAAGTATTTATCAATACTCAACTCATACGATTCTATTTGGTATACACTTCTATCTACCCTTCGTTTTACCCAAATCCGACTAACGAATTGAAAGTTATGCTAAAAACAAGTAAACGCTGAACATATAGACCGACAGTCAAACAAACAAGTCACATACAGCACATAGCACGTCAGACAATCAATGAAATTTCATTTATAAGGAAGTCTCGGGTCATAAACAGTCTTTCGGGTATTTAATATGATTTTTAAAACATTTTTCGGAGTCAAAACGGGTCGTTGGGTAGATTTTAAAGCAATAAACAGGGTTCGGTTGGCCACACCTGGCTTCAAAATAATTTTTTAATAATTATCGAGCCTTGAAAATGATTTAAAATAATATTTTAAAGCTCGAAACTATTTTCGGAATTTTTAAATCATTAATAAATAATTAAATCTAATTAAATAATTAATTAAAATCAATTAATAATTAATCAAATCAATTAATCAATTAATTTTTGAATTAATTGACCAATTAACTAATTAATTATTAACTAATTAATTCAGATTTATTTTTGAATTAAAAATAATTTTTGGAATTAAAATAATAATTTTTTGAATTTTCAGTAATTAAAAATGAATTTTTATAATTAAAATAAATAGAAAATTTGATTTTTAAATAATTTATAAACAGGAATCCTATTTTTGCAATTTTTGGAAAGTTCAGGGACCTAACTGTTTCTTCTTCAAAACTACAGGTACTAAACTACAAGTTTTATAGGGGTTCGCTGGAAAACACCCATGTCTCGCCGGAGAAGACGATCCAGGGATGCTCAGGCCACCACCACCTCCATATCACATCTACACAATACCAGAAACACAACCATGCCATCAATTCATTCTAATAATCCTTGAGTTGGCCGGAAATTGGCGAGAAGTTCGTCGGTTTCCGGCGAGCTCAACGTAAACTTCAAATCACAACTCACTCCTCGGCAGACCTCGTCGATTTGCAAAACTTATACGAATCGATTGCAAATTTCATAAGGAACACAACCCACCCCTCTAGAACATCTATTTATCCCGAAATAAGAAACCCCCAAATTCAATCAAGAAAATTCAAACGAATTATAAACCCTAATTTCAAAATTCGAAGATCAAACTCAATTTTGAACATGTTAGTGAACTCCAAATCAGTCATATGACATATCAAAATCATCAGGAAAACAAGCTCTACAACATGCAAGCATCAAATCATTCAAACAATTATTCGTACAAAAATTCATATTTTTAATCAAAATAATTCGAAATTAATAAAAATTATAGAAAAAATAACCTTTGATTCTGCAGTTCTGACACTTTTATAATCTGATAGTACTCTTCAAACCATTCGATTTGGTTACTCGAGCTTTCCAAACAAAGATCAATAACACCTCCGATTTGCAGCTTGATTCTTGAAAGGTTATATGAATATATGTATTTTCTCTGTAAAATTATATAATTACTGTTTGCAAATGATTTTCGGTACGAAATAAAATACGGTAAAGGCTATTTACAATTACGGAAAATTAGTATCCCGTTGGATCATTCCGGATTTAAAATAGTACGTTTACTTATAAAAACATATCCAAACGGTACCGGTTTTCGAGATAATTATCCAAATCAGTACAATTTGTACTGCGGTCTTGGTCTCAGCGCCTGGTTACACGTATTACGAGGTGATAATTATAATAGTTTAATAAAAAGATCCCGTTTATCGAAAATACGAGTTTTATTGATTTACCGAAATGAATATTGTATCGAAAATATTGCGCCGGGACCCGCACAGGACAAACGTACACCAGATTGAAAAATTTGAAACATGGAAAATGCTCAGAATATTGCAGTTAGGTTAGTAAGGAGTTTTCGGAAGAGTTTCGGGTTATAAAAACGTAAAAACGGGTGAAGTCGGCTGGTTCCCGATTAAATTAAATAGTTTATAAATACTCAGATTTTTTTTATAAAATCCATAAATTTCCTATAAAATCATAAATCAACATAAAAATAAATAGGAAGATATGACAATTATCTATATTTTATTTTGGACATATAAAAATTAAAATACTCAATTTATATTATTTTTAAACATCCAAACACATATACCACTTAACAAATAATTCACATAATTAATACTGAATATGCAAAATATTTATTTATTTGCAAAAATAATTACACGACATATCCCAGATATTACATCATCCTCTTAGGAAAAGGAGGTGGATGATAGATCTGCTTCTCACATGTATTACCCTCAGGAGGAGTGTGTTCAACAGTAGTCTTCCTTGGTTCCACTTCAGCTTCCTTCTGCACTTTTTCTTCGGCCACAGCTTCTTCATCCTAAACTTGAGAGTGTTCGGGATTCGCAACCTTCCCAGACATCAATGTAATTGCATTTACCTGCTCCTTAGCTTCCCTCTTTCCTGGAACTTCAGTATCACTAGGGAGTGTACCAGGTTGACGATTTAGCAAGGCATTGGCAATTTGTCCAATTTGAATTTCCAAGGTCTTGAGAGAAACCGCTTGGCTCTTGCACATGAGCTTTAACTCCTCCAATTCAGATTTTTCATTAGACTGGTGCAGTTAAAGTTGTTTCCTTGGTGCGTATTGTGGTTGCTGAAAACTAGGAGGGTTGTACTGCTTTGCTGGATACTGCTGATATGGTTGTTGAATCGCATTCTGAGAATTGCTCCAACTGAAGTTAGAATGATTGCGGTTGTTGGGATGATAGGTGGTCGGCACAGGCTGCTGCGACCTCTGAAAGTTGCTCACGAACTGAGCTGATTCACTAGAAATAGTGCACTGCTCCATCTCATGTGCACCAGCACAAAGCTCACAGACACTAATGATCTGATTAACTCCATAATTAGCCAAAGAATCCACCTTCATCGTCAAAGCTTTAAGCTGAGCAGCTATAGCAGTAGCTGCATCTAACTCCAGAATTCCTGCTACCTTGCCTTGATTTAGTCTCTGAGAGGGATTCTGGTATTCATTAGCAGCCATCAGTTCAATCAATTCATAAGCTTCATCGTAGCTTTTAGCCCACAAGACTCCTCCTGATGCTGCATCAAGCATGGGTCTAGAAGTAGCACCCAAACCATTATAGAAGCAGTTAGTGATCATCCAATCAGGCATCCCATGATGAGGGCACTTCCTAAACATCTCCTTATAGTGATCCCAAGCCTCACATAAAGATTCTCCATATTACTGAGCAAATTGAGTAAGTGCGTTTCCGATTACCGCAGTTTTTTCCATATGAAAGAATTTAGTTAAGAACTTTTGAGTAAGATCCTCCCATTTCGTGATAGACCCTGGTGGTAGAGAATGTAACCAGTACTTAGCTTTATCCCACAGAGGGAATGGGAAAAGCCTCAACTTAATAGCATCTTCAGAAACTCCATTAAACTTGAAAGTGTCACAGATCTCAATTAAATCTCTGATGTGCATGTTGGGGTCTTTTGTCGGAGAACCCCTAAACTGAACTGAGTTCTGTATCATCTGAATCGTGCTCGACTTGATCTCAAAGATATTAGCCGAGATGGCTGTCCGAACAATTCTAGACAGAATATCATTAATCTTTGGTTGAGAGTAATCCATCAAAGCCTTCGGATTCACTTCTGGTTCTCCCATTGCAATAATTGCTTCGTCTTCAACTTTCTCCTTGACAAGAACTTCTTCGAAAACTTCCTTAGCTACTATAACTTCTTCCTCAGCTTGATCCAGTGTTCTCTTACGAGACCGTGAACGCGTATGCATACACACTCGCTAGAGTACCTGAAACATGACAAGGAAATAAGTAAGTAACAATGTCCCAGTCAATGAAGTTTAACGACCACTGATGACAAAGACATAAACTAAAAATTAACCCCAAGTCCCCGGCAGCGGCGCCAAAAACTTGTTAGGACGAAAACATGCGCTAATATTCACGCAAGTAATATAGAATTAATTTCAGTTCGTTCCCACAGGGACTGGTTTAAGTTAATTTTAATCAATGTACTTATGCAACAATGGTATGGTTATTATCCAAAGCTAAGACGAATAATAAATTGAGGTTGTTTTAACTACGCTTAACTAGGAGATTATATTAAAGAACATTAACTAAGAGAATAAAGAGAGTTGAATACTATATGACACAAACATGGAATTCTAACTTCATTAAATACTTCATTCAATAGCCTTTTCGTTCTTAACCTTAGCATGCAATGGTGATGACACTAATCAGATAACACAAAAATGATAAACGCCAACTTTTGTTGTACGGATACCATACTACTAGACATCCACAAAAGAGATAGAAGCTGAATAAACACCAAATATATTGAGACCCTATATGTTTATAGAATTTGACAACATAACGGTTTAATGCACAAGTTATCTATCGTGATTACATAGGGCAAGTAAGATGGTTAGGAATTGAATAATACACAGAGGGGGGGTGAATGTGTTTACTGTTTTTAGGATTTTCTTGAACTTTTTATGGTTGAACAAAGTAAATTAAATCTTGTAGTGAAATATGTTACTGTAGAAATTTAAACATGCAATAATCAAAAACACATATCTCTCAAAACTCACTTAGTTTTATATTAAAATTATGAATGTTTTGCTACAAAATTTCTAGGCTCTTTGTTGATAAAGAGCTTAGCTTCTCCTTGAGAGTGTTACAAGATGCTATCTCAATTTTTACAACTGACTAGAGGACCATTGTTAACTTTATAATTTATTTAACTATTGGTTTACACAATGTACAATAAGACATGCTATTAACTTTAGTAAACTATCACTTGTCATTTCTATTTTAGGAAAAATGTATCTTCCATTTCTGGCTTAGCATATCTTAGCATCATGTGTTTACTTTGATCTTCCTTTGTCAGTTAATCTTCACCATTGATCTTGCACATCCTTCAAGCTGCTTTTTGTAGACTTGTCAATCCAGTAGATCTTGGATATTGAACTGGTCTGCAATTTTGTACTTGTAGCTTTCCTGACTTCTCGATAAATCATTTGGAGTTCTCGAGTGACTTCTCTATAACACTGTTATTCCCTAACAATACAACAAGAATTACAGAAGGGGGTTAAATATAATTCTGGCTCCTTTTTGAGATTTTTAAAACTGTTCTAACTCAATAATATGTAAGTGTTTGATTTGCAAAGTACGGAATGAAAGAATTATATAAATCAAAACACAAGTAATAAAAACACAAGTCTTTAAAACTTTCTGGTGGATTTGAATGTATCCACCAGATATATATATATATATATATATATAGAGAGAGAGAGAGAGAGAGAGAGAGAGAGAGAGAACCCTATGAAGCTTGAATAGCTCACAGATGCTTTTACAAGTGAAAAAACAAACTACATAGAAATTCTTA
Source organism: Apium graveolens (assembly GCF_009905375.1). NCBI lineage: Eukaryota > Viridiplantae > Streptophyta > Magnoliopsida > Apiales > Apiaceae > Apium > Apium graveolens. Next base: position 91,164,567 of record NC_133654.1, read on the forward strand.
ACAGTTACAGCTTTTTCTATTTCTCTTCTAAAATGTGTTTGCTTAGTTGTTTGTTCTACTAGCTACACTTGGTTTATATATCACCAAGTTTACATGGTAATAAGACAGGATAATAAAACAAAACCTATCAAGTCTAACTCCATGCTGCTTCGCTACTCTATTCCAGCATCTTTGAATATCTTCATAATAGCATAGAAATGGTAATGCTTCTTTGTTCTCAAAACTCTGCTAAACAGGCTGCCACATTTATTTTGCAAACACTCGACACATGTGACTATGTTATCACTGTCAACAGATATTTAAATTGATCATCCGTCGGGTACTTTCTCGTTATTTGTCGGGTAGCTTTGTTAATCATCCTTCGGGTAGCTTTGTTGATCATCCGTTGGGTAGCTGTTTGACACTTGACTCCATTTCATTTATTCAGAATTACATGACATCTTATATTTACAATTAATCAACCTATTCTGCATATCTACTAGCAGTCAACATGACTCAAATGCTACTACAAAATCTACACAAAGTTGTTTGCAGAAATATGCTACATTACTTATTGTTACATAAGCTATTCACCCGGTGGATATCAATTAGTCATCCGTCGGGATTATATTGAATCATCCGCCGAGACTATAATTGATCATCCGTCAGGTGCTACAAAATTCACCAAGTTAAATCTACTAAGGTGTTTTGTTTAGCTTATCATCAAGTACACAACATATTCCTAACAATCTCCCCCAATTTATGTCTACTGGAATTGTAGCCATAAATTAAGAGAAACTTGATGATAACAAAGCATTCTAAAAATACAGATTGAAAAATAGTAGATAAAACTGATAAGTGCTACAAAATTATGGAAAATTGATTAATGCAAAGTACACAAAGAAATTGCTCACAGAAATTATCAAGGTGCTCCTCTAGTCTGAGCCGATAGATCTATTTCCTTGATTGTCTGGATTTCTTTCCAAGCCTTCTGTTGTTTTCTTCAATTTGATTCAGGAGTTGTCTGTGGAATTCAAGTTCATCAGCTTCTGAGAGATTTAGCATTTCCTGCATTTCCAAAAAAGTCTCATTGCTAGAGATACTCAATTGGTCCTCCAATCTGAAGAATCTTCTAACTCCTTTTTCATCCCTGAATTCCATTAGAGTTTTTGGAAGTGCATCTTTGGCTCTAGTACTCCTCAGCTCCTCAATATTCTTTAGAAATAGTCTTATTGCAGTCACATTGTAACCAAAATTCTTTTTGAATGAAGAGTATACCTTTATTAGCACATATTGGCTTTCTAGAAGAATCCTGTGAAGTGGCCATATGATCTCTCTTCCTCCCTTGTATTTGAATACCAGCCTTTCAGGGAGATGTCTATGAGAATCAATTTCTCTAACTTCTTCCAATTCATCTAAGTAAAGATTTATGTCAAAAAACTCTTTGATGTCATAGATGTACAACATGTCTCCCTTGTTGACTGTAGATTGGCTTTGATTGGTGTCTTGGATCTGAGAGTCACAGGATTCACTTTCTTGATTACTCTAGTCTTTATCTTCTTTGGCTTGTTGAAGATTGGAAAGTTTAGTTCAGGATTTGGCAAACTATCCCAGTCTACTGGCTCATCCTTAGGAATTATGGGCTCACCATAAATATTCCTTGTTGGATCCACCACTTTGAATTCTTCAAATACCACAGAGGGTTTTAATGTTTGAGTTGTAGTTATAGGCTTCTTGGGAATAGAGTCTTCCTTTTCCTCATCACTGAAGTCCAATTTTCTCTTGATTCTTTGCTTGTACCTTGGTTTCTTTGTCTGTTGAGGTTCTGCAATCACATATGGTTGTGCAGAGATCTCAGTTGTAGTCTTCACAGCTTGAAGTTTGGCTAAGATAGCAGCTTGCTCATTCTTTTGTTTGAGCTTTTTAGCATCTAAGGCATCTTGCTCCTTTTCTTGCCTTATTCTCTCTTTCTCTTCCTTTTTGGCTTCTACAAACTGAGGGTGTCCAGCCACCACACATATCTCTTTACCATTTCTGTAGATCTTTGAAATTCTCTTTTTAAGTACTGAATCTGTTGGATCCTTGTAAAATGCAATTGACCTAGCCAACAACTTCTTCTCATCTGGCCTAGGTGTCTCATACACAGTATCCATAAGATTTTTGTCTGAGAACTTATAGTAGTTTCTTTTAGGCTTTATGATGAAATTTGCTTTTGGAGATTTTATGCAGGAAGTTTGACCCTTTTCCAGATAGTTCATACTTATGTCATTCACAGAGATTTTCATGACTTGAGAGTGATGACTGAAGACTTTATCTGGTTCCTGAATTGGCCCAAACTTTTGTTGTATATTTGCATCTATCTTTCTCCATTTTTCTTCTAGTTCCTTCTCTATAGCTGTAACATCAAGCATCTTAGGATTTGACTTTGACTCAAGCTTTTCAGCTCCTATTTGGATTAGATCAATGTTATCCAACACTGGTGGCTTTGTGAAAGCAATTATTGGCACAATCACTTTGCTGACTTGTATGTTTAGCTGTAGCTCCCCCTTACTTGAGCCTTTCTCCCCATCCCCCTTACTTGAGCTTTTCTCCCCCTTTTTGTTATCATCAAGTAGAGTGGAGGATGAAGATTGAGCAGCCACTAGTTGTTGTAGCAGTTGAGTTTGCTAAGCTTGATGTAGATGTATAGCTGTTAAAGAAGCTTCCATTACAGTCATTTTGGTATCCAAGGAATCTATCTTTGTGACAAGATCAGAATTCTTCCCGAGTTGTCTCTTAATATCAAGCATTGTAGCTTCTGGAAGTTTAGAATCCAACCTTTTAGAAATGTCCTTTTTCATTTGATCAATTTCACCTTTGAGAGAAGTGACATCCTGAGTGTGTTGAAAACCTTGGATTTGTTGTAATTGAAGAGAAGCAAGGTGTGCTTGTAGGAGCTTCTTGGTGCTGGCATTTGTTGTGGATTGAAGAGCAGAGTATGTTTGACTTATAAGTTGAATGAGGGTGGTCTTAAAATAGTGTTCATCATATTTCTTTGAAAATGCCCAAGATGGCATACCAGATCTGGAACTAGGGCCTACTTCTCCCCCTATGTCCAGTGACCCCTCTTCACTTGCATCACCAAAGAAATCAGCAGATTTCCCAGTCCCATAGTCAACATCATCAGCTCTAGGTGGCATTGCTATGATGGCATCCTTAGCTCTTTGCATGGACTGGGTGGTGTGCACTAAGTTCAGTATTCTTTCTGCATGTTCATTGCCTTGTCCAGCCAAAATTTGATATGCTGGAACATGATGAGTAAATGCCTCAGCATCCAAAGAGCTGGAACTTATAACAGCTTGATTATGCTGAGATAGTCTCTCAATGTCTGCATCATTGGCATTCATTGACTCACTAGCAATGATATCCACCCTTATTCCTCCTGTACTTGCATATTTCTCAATTTCTCTCTCGTTTTGCATTAAGGTCTCCCCTTGGCTCCCTACCCTCACACCCTCACCTTCACCATCTAAGGTGGGACTGCTCTCACTCACTTTTGCCAGTCCTGAAGAAATGGACTGCATTTGTTCACTCTTTTTCTCTCATTTTTCCTGGGAGCAACCCAGACTCTCACTCAAATCACTCCATTCCCTCAGTCCTAAGAGTGATTGCACTACTACTAAGTCTTCTGCACTTGTAAGAATTGAAGAAATTTGAAGTTGTGCAGAGGCACCCGACGGATGATGAATATCCATCGGGTTAGTAGTATGGCTATCCGACGGATGACTGCTGTTAGGCTTATCCATCTGGATACAATCACTAATTGACGGATGATGAATATCCATCGGGATAGTAGACATAAAAGAGTTTGGAGTGGAGACTATTGTAGACTCTGTGCAGATTGATGAAAATTTTGGCACATATGTCTCAACAGTCTCAGAAAGGAATGGTAAATGAGCCAACAAATCATCTAAAAGATGATGCTCACTTACTTGGATTTTTGGCTTCTCCAAGAGAGTTAAAGATGGAGAATTTGGAAGTGATGTATTGATCATGTCAACATCCAGTGAGTGTGTGGGAGAATTTGGTGTATATGCTTCAATTATGAGAGATTTTGGTTGTGACTCCAAATTTATTGGATCCACATCAACCTGACTTTGAGAAGGTGCAGTGACTGGATCTTTAGTACCAGTTTGCACTAAGTGTGTGCCCTGTGCATCCCCAAGGGTTTTTGATTTCTTCTTTCTGGTATAAGTTTGGGGTGAGCTTGTGTCCCTTACCCTCTTGGCCTGTGCTCTTGGCTGAGAGCTTTGTTCAGTAGTCACATCCTTTTGGGAGGATGCAACTAGTAATGAGCTTAAATCCCTTTTAAGCACTACAGTTTGTTGAGAAACTACAGTGTGGCTAGGATGGGAAACACTCACCTCTCCAACCTTATTCTTAGGGCTTCTTTGATTTTCACCCTATCCCTCACCTTTCTTACCCTCCTTCACACTCCCCTCTTTAGGTTTAGTAGATTTTACAACTGATTTCTTTTGAAAGAAATTAGAGGGGGCTTTCTTAGCTTTGGATTTTGGAATTTTGGCAGCTTGGGTAGGCATCTGTTTTGTCATTGGCACAGATACCATAGCTACACTAGAAGGCAAAGAAATGTGTGAGGTTAGAAGAGTAGAGACAGAAGAAATTACCTCACTTACCTGAGGTCCCTCCATTACTGGAAAATAGTATAAGGGTACCTCCTTGTGATGATTTGCTCTATCGATCGATGGGAACCTTAAAGCTGTCTGAGGTAGGAGGAAAGTCATATTAGGCACTGCCGCAACATCAACTAGTACAAGGAAGAGGCACGATAGCGAAGAGAAATCCATCTCAATCTAAAAAAAAACATTGCCTTGGGCATGCAACCCAAAAAAATAGAAAGACCGCTCGCTCGAAGAAAGGTCTTTTAGAGCCTGGTACCATATAAGCCCCCTCGATTCGGCAACAAGAGTTGGTTATGGAATAGTCTTTTGGTCGGCTGCAATTATTCTTCTTTCTTGAACCCAACAATTCAGCTTGTTGGTTGGGTTCTTAATCACAATATTCTCAATAAGATGGTTAGCAAGCATCATAAAGAATCTAGCATAATAGACACTTTTTCCTCTCTTATTAAGTTCTCCTAACTTAAAGCCTAACTCAAACAAAACTAAGTCACTGAAACTAAAGTACTTATCAGTAACTAGCATGTAAAGCATGGATATATTGATATAATAATCTTATCAAAAAACACTTTAGTTACCACATCACACAGATAACTCCATTCTTCCTAAGACCCAACCTTCTAATTTCACATAATTTAGAGGTAGTGAGTGCATAGCCCATAGAGTTAAGCATGTTAACAATATCAGTGTCTGTGTGTAAAGTAGTTATAGTATTATCAGGAATCCTAAAGCATGCTTTGACAATATCACTATTTATGCAAAACTGCTTACCTTTGTTGAGTTATAAACTGCAGTTGTCCATATCTCTTCTACAACGTCACAGTAAATAGTGGGTGATTCCAGCATGGCATAGTTGAGTTTGCAGTTCTTCACAAAATCCATCATTTTGTGGTAGTCACCAGACTGTTGAATCTCCTTGTTTACTAAAGCTAAGAAGTTGTTTTTCTCATAGATGTAACCGGTTTGAGACATGATTTTCACTACAGGTGTCATTGCTAAGGATTTGAAAGTTTGCAGAGAGAAAGTTTGCTTTTGAGAAGAAAGAAATTAGAGCAGTTGAATCTTGAGAATGATAAAAGAAAAGAATGAAAAAGAATTTAGCTTTTATACTATCTCAGAGATAAAATGACAAAAATAATAAAGTGAAATAAAGGACCAATATAAATTGCGCAAAATAGTCGTTTAAAAATGAATAAACTGTAAAAATTCCTGTCACTTATCCGTCGTGTCATGCTTACAAACTGTGAGTATACTCGATGGATAATGTTCAGAGAATTAACGGCTAGGATTGAGACAATTCGATGGATGAAGATAAAACAGTTATCCGTCGAGATATAAAATATTCCAGAAAAGTATTTGATTTTTATTGACAAATTGTGTTCCGACGGATGATCAAACTCGATGGATAATGATCATCCGTCGGGATGTAAATTTTGACTTAGCCAAAATTTCATCCAAAACAGAAAAATAAATTAAATTTCTGGCTGCATTGCAACTTGCAAAAAAAATATCTAAAATGATTCAAGAAAAATTAAGCATACCTAACTCACTTACCAACCTTGAAAAGGTGGATTCATCAAGTGGCTTGATAAATATATCTGCAAGCTGCTTTTCACTTGGAACAAAATGCAGTTTCACAATACCATTCATCACATGTTCCCTTATGAAGTGGTACTTGATGTCTATGTGCTTTGTTCTTGAATGCTATACTGGATTTTCAGTGATGGCAATTGCACTTGTGTTATCACAGAAAATAGGAATCCTATCCACTTGTAGACCATAGTCCAACAATTGGTTTTTCATCCATAAAATCTGTGCACATCAACTACCGGCAGCAATATATTCAGCTTCAGCTGTAGCAGTAGAAACTGAATTTTGCTTTTTACTGAACCAGGACACAAGCTTGTTCCCTAGAAATTGACAGGTTCCTGTTGTACTTTTTCCGTCTATTTTACAACCTGCATAATCTGCATCTGAATAACAAGTTAGATCAAAGCCAGAATCTCTAGGGTACCAAATGCCAAGTTTTGGTGTTCCCTTGAGATATCTGAAAATTCTCTTAATAGCTACTAAATGAGACTCTCTAGGATCAGCCTGAAATCTAGCACAAAGACAAGTAGCAAATATTATATCTGGCCTATTAGCTGTTAAGTACAGAAGTGAGACAACCATGCCCCTATAGCTTGAAATATCCACAGACTTTTCTGTAGTGTTTAATTCAAGCTTAGTTGCAGTGGCCATGGGAGTTTTTGCATATATGCAATCCATTAGTTCAAACTTCTTTAAAAGATCATGAATGTATTTAGTTTGACTAATGAATATTCCATCACTAACTTGCTTAACTTGCAAACCAAGAAAGTAAGTTAGTTCTCCCATCATGCTCATTGCATACTTACTTTGCATCAATTTGGCAAACTTTTTGCAAAGTTTTTCATCTGTGGAGCCAAATATATTGTCATCTACATAAATTTGAACAAGTATACTAGAGCCATTAACATTTCTAAAGAATAATGTTTTATCAACAGTGCCTCTTGTGAAGTGATTTTCCGAAAAAAACTTTGATAAAGTGTCATACCAGGCTCTAGGTGCTTACTTCAGTCCATAAAGTGCTTTCAAAAGATAGTAGACATGATTTTGGAAATTTGGATCTTCAAAACCAGGAGACTGACTAATATAGACTTCCTCCTCCAAATCTCCATTCAGAAAAGCACTTTTGACATCCATTTGATAGACCTTGAAATTGGCATGAGCTGCATAGGCCAAGAAAATTCTGATGGCTTCAAGTCTTGCAACAGGAGCAAAAGTTTTTATTAAAATCTATTCCTTCTTGTTGACAATAGCCCTTAGCAACCAATCTAGCTTTGTTCCTTACTACAATGCCCTTTTCATCTATCTTATTTCTGAATACCCATTTGGTGTCAATTGGATTCTTTCCTTTAGGCTTGGGTACCAGCTTCCATACTTTATTCCTTTCAAATTGGTTTAGCTCCTCTTGCATAGCTAAAATCCAATCAGGATCCAACAAAGCTTCTTTTACCTTCTTGTGTTCTTCCTTAGAAAGAAAGCTGCTATATAGACATTCTTCTTGAGTTGCTCTCCTTGTTTTAACTCTAGAAGACACATCACCAATGATGAGCTCAAAGAGGTGATCTTTTGTCCATTTTCTTTGTTGAGGTAGATTAGCTCTAGATGAAGATGCCTCATTGTTGTCTTGATGTGTGACTGAGTTTTGATTATTAGGACTCCCTCTGAGTTTGTGAATCTTTGATTTGAGAAAGGAGAATTTTCTCCAAGTGATCTATTCTGACTTTCAGCTTCTTTTGATGACCCGGCGGATGGTGCACTTTGAGTTCCGACGGATGAGGCTGTTTGTCTCCCGATGGATAAAGAAGATTATCTCCCGATGGATGAAGCATTTTGCAACTCGACAGATGTTGAATTTTTGCTTCATTTGTAGTAGATTTTTCTACATTATCCTTATTCACTGTTTCTTGATCACTTTCATCATCATTGTCATCACTAACCATCTCCACATTATCAAACTTGAGACTTTCATGAGAATCTTCATCTTGCAGTCCTTCAATCTTTTTATCATCAAACACAACATGTATTGATTCCATAAAAATATTGGTTCTCAGATTGTAGACTTTATATGCTTTTCCCACAGCATATCCAACAAAAATTCCTTTATCTGCTTTAGCATCAAACTTCACATGTTGATTAGTTTGATTCTCAAGATATAACATTTGTAGCCAAATACATGAAGAAAATTTAGAGTTAGTTTCTTGTTCTTGAACAATTGGTAGGGTGTCATGCACTTTGCTTGATTCACCAAGGAAATATTCTGAGTGTAGCAGGCAGTGTTCACAGCTTCAGCCCAGAAATATGTTGGTAACTTTGATTCTTCAAGCATTGTCCTTACAGCTTTAATAAGAGATCTATTTTTCCTTTTTACCACTCCATTTTGTTGCGGAGTTCTTGCTGCAGAAAACTCATGCATTATCCCATTCTCTTCACAAAATGATCTTATCACAGAATTCTTGAACTCAGTTCCATTGTCACTCCTGATTGTTCTTACTTTAAAATCAAGATGATTTTTGACTTGCCTTATGTGGCGCCCTCCAAATCCGGGTCAGAAGTTTGGGGTCCACAACACATACACAATATATAAACTTGTATAAGAAATATTATTTGCAATGACCCTGCTTTACATGACCACGGATTGCAACAGGTTAAAGTATGAAAACAAGCCACAACCTTAACTTTTATTACAACGTATCAAATCCCAACTAATTTAACTTTCAACTGATAATAAAATTATTCTTACAATCTTACTATCTCTCTACCGTATGAAGCTCCTTGCTAGCTCGATCCAACTCAAACTGGAACCTTAGCCGCACTTTGGACTGAGGAACTTTACTATCATCCATATCTTTTTCAACTGTAAAATATATAAAAAGAATCGTAAGGGTGAGCTAACTAGCTCAGCAAGTCATAACAGTGATAACTGAGGTTAATCAATGTTCAAATGGAATGATTCAGAAGAATCAAGTTTATTGTTAAACAATCATTAGAATTGGATATTTATTTTAAATTTTAAAACCAAGGTTAGGCTGCTGATCAGTCACGTAATAACCCCGAGCAAGCACACAACACTGCTCTAATTACTGGATCTAAGGCACACATTGGCCTAACTTAACCATTGGTATGGCCTGACCACGAATCTGGTCCACATATATAAAAACTATCCAATCCTAAAGCAATTCAATATGATAAACAATATAATTCGATAAAACAAGATCATAATCAATGATGGTTAAACACTTGAATAAAAACATAAGGAAACTCATGGATATCTCAAGGGTATATCAAGGTATGTATAAGAAACGGTTTTCAATCTGTAAAAGGATCAGGTATTAGACAAATAACGATTTTCAAGGTATAGTTCTTTGATGTTATAAAGAGTGGTTGGAGTATAAAAGTTTCTGTGTTTTCAAACAATTTTCTTCCAGTGTTTGGTAGTTATACATTCGGGGAGCAGTATCATATTTGGGTGGTTTGGTGTCTAAGGTTCAACAAAGGATGGTTTACAATGAATAAGGCTTACGGCTCAGAATGAAGAAAAATCAGGGTTCAAGGGTAAATAGTTTAAAGCACTCACAATATAAAACAGGAGTTATTTTGAATAATGGCAACATGTTAAGAAACAGTTCGAAAATATTTATGATATATATTGAAGAAAAGTTCAGAAGTACTTGCCTTACAGGGCTTTACAACTATTAATGATCGACTCTGAGCCGACTCTGTCGCTCAGGCTTTATTGTCTATCCACTAGATCACTCTTGATTCGACCTCAACCTTAAGTCCTTTGATTGGAACCTTACTAAGCTTTTCGACTGACCACCAACTATCTTTCGTCCAATGCCAATTCTCGGGCCTTCCGACTAGAACCTACAGAGTCGAAATACCCTAATTTAGACTTTCGATTATGCTTGACATATCCTCGCTAATAATCTATCCGTGCATTAACAAAATCTGACTAGTAACACATATATTATTGTAGTACAGGCATCAGTTAGGGTCCACACATTCAAAACTTAGCTTGATATTCACTTTCGGAAAATACATATACTCATTGTTTTAGAAAACGGGTTGTCAGTTATATTTTACAAAATAATTTATTTGTAATTATATAGTTATATACATTCGACTGATATTTCCGATATTTTACAGGATACGTTCCCGAAAATTGAGCAGCGTCTCTTTTATTTATCGGACTACCCGTCGAAACACTTCGACGTCAACCACAACAAGCACAACAATCACACCCATAATCCACAATCCAGACCAATTTCATATCTCAACCACCAGTTCAACCAAACAATCAATCAACCATTACAATTACAATTCCAATATCGAATAATAATATATAACTACTATTTCACTTCGAACTCATAAATAAAATTTGTACATTGATTATTTATTTATATTAGGACTCAGAATTAATTCATCATCGTCCACCGTCCGCTCGTCGAAATTCATCGCGGATGGCGGTAAAATTCGTCGGTGCCCGAATATTTCGGGTCTCCATACGAACTTCACCGATTAAATAAAAATTCTCGTGCGAAATTAGTATTAATTAATCTCATTAAAATATTCAAGAATTTCCTGCAGAAAATAAATTTAATACATCCAATTAGTACACGGGCAGGCAAGCAGAAAGAAACCGGAGAAAGGAAAAAGGATAGCCGGAACATAATACGGCAACAATAGATTCGAAGCAACACAGGGCCATACTCGCATAACACAACACACGCACCTATATACAAAAATGATACACACACATACTTACACACACGACACAGGCACTGATAACATATCACGCGCCACCACCTCGCCGGAAAATGGCGAAGGGCGGCGGCTGAAAAAGAGGGACATGAACCGGGGGAAAGAACAACGGGGCCAGCCTGAGAAATTACCAGAACAGGGAGGCACAGGCACGCGAAGAGAAGGAAAAAAAAGAAGAGATCAGAAGAAACACAAGAAATTGGGGAAGAAGGAAAACGAAAGAGAGAGACACAGACTTCTGTTTTTTTATTTTGTTTTATGTTTATCTATTTTATCTCCTTTCCTGAATTGCCACGTATCAATCAAATAACGAGAATTAAACACGTGTCCTGCAATAGCGATTTGTCCCGAAAATTTAAAATTATCGGACCGAGGTGCACATAAAACAATCTCCAAAAATTACAAAAATAGTCTTTAAATGTCATAAATATCTCGGAGTTTATAAAAATGTAAATTTTGAAATTTTAAAACAATTTTTGAAGTGGACTTTATACCCGCTTTTTAACAATTAAATGAAATAACGCGCGGGTGAAATTAATCCCAAAAATTTCTAAAATAATTTTAAAATTCTCGGAATATTCCAAATTTCAATAAATATGAGTTACATAACTTTTAAAGCATTTCTAAATTCAATATTGATTTTACTAATAAATATAGTCAGAAAATCATTCCAGGATAAATAATCAATAAAATATTGATTTTTAAATTTTATAAAATCCAAAAAATAGATATTGTAATTATAAAACCATTAAAACAATTTTGATACAATCCACATATTTATACAAATAAATTTGCATTAAATTTACTTTTAAAAGTAGAAATAATTCAATATAATTCCATAATTAATTACGGGGACAACCTGGTACACCATAAATCACTCATACCTAATAATAAAATAAAAAAATGGAGCTAAAAAAAACTATACACATAGTTTATTTATTTAATACTTCCATAATTACATATTTAAATAATTCAAAAATACACGAGTTGTTATATCATTCCCCCCTTAAAAAGATTCTGTCCTCAGAATCTGATCTAACTAAATAAGTGAGAATATTTGTCAAGCATATCTGACTCTAATTCCCAAGTAGACTCTTCTATTCGAGGATTTTAAACGTACTCACGATGGATATACTCTCATTTTCAAGAACTCGCCTTTAACGATCAAGAATTTGGATCGATCACTATATGCAAAATAAACTTGGACAAGAGCCCATTGGCTCCTAATCAATCACTTAATTCAAATTAAATACTTACCGCTTTAACATTAACAGGCCAACACATTATATGTACACACTGTTGTGACGGTAACATCACTCATGAACAACTTTATCTATATTTATCAACACCTCGAATGGTTCACTAATTTTAGGAATTAACCTGTCCCTTCTACTTAGACTTATCCAGACTCTTTCAAGATGAAACTTGTACTAACACTATTGGTCCTAGTTCTATACTCATATTCTCTCTCTCGATACAATTTCGTCTTCTTTCTTTGTCTACTTCGAGCTGCTTCAATCAATATCACTACGCTCTTAGTGTGTTGAATTAACTTAGAATTTGACAACTTTCTTTCTCCCACTTTATATCAATAAAATGGGGACCTATACTTGCTTTCACATGAAGCTTGGTAAAGTGGCATTCTAAAGCTGACATTGATGATAAATGATCATCCCAGTTTTCTTTAAAACTTAACCTCTCAGCATATCTTATTTTTCCTAAATCGCTTCTTCACTTTGACCTTTCGTTTAAGGATGATAGGCGGTGTTCATTTTCAACTTAGTTCCCAAACATTTTCACATCTCCTATTCGCTTCTATCAGTTATGGCTGAAAAGTAATATCATATATTCAGTTATTATTACCTTTAGGTATTCGAACTTCATATTCCACTCTTTCCAATTCATTTATTAACTCCTCAGTGGTCTTGGTTACATCCAATCCCTTCTTTCTGTACAAGGCATCTGTTACCATACGGCTTTCTTTAGGTAGTTCTTAATAGATTAATTGGAATCTTTTGTTAACCTCGGTCAAAGTTTTATACTTGAGAACTCAATGTATAGTTGTTTTCCTTCTAATCCTTGGAGGAAAATCCTTGGGCATCCCACACAGACTTTCTTATTCTTTAAATAGCTGAGGATGTTATCAATAAGTACAGTTCGCGTATCTGAGTACTCCTTATACACCATATTCCTTAATTCCTTATAGACCACTGATACACTTATTATTTCACATAATATCTCTAGAGCTTGCAATGCTCATAACTCATTTTATTCGTAACCTCTGATATGATCTCGAGTCGGATCTTAAGTTAATTTCCGAAACATAACACACTTCTTGAATTAGGTCTCGTAAGTAATTAATTCTTTATAGGGGTCACTTATTCTTATTTGTTGTTCTATTAAACTCCCGCTAATCAGTACACAATCTCATAATTTCATCCCTTTTCTCCAATAATATCACTGGTACATATTACGATTCGCTTCTTATAAAACCATTCATTGGTCTTCCTTGTCCACTAGGCCTCCAATACTTCGCTTTAATTCTTTGACATGTCTAACACTTCCTAATCCATTTTGAAATTTCCCTCTTATACCTGGTTATCACTATTTTTCTTTAGATTTCCGTATATCTTGGTATTAAATACTTTATATTGTGAATTCCCTGTAGAATCTCATTTCTTAATTCTTTTACTTGTGGCATCCAAGTGCTGGGAGAAAACCTGGGAATAGTATGATCATTCTTCTGGGTGCAGAATCTTCCTCTTACTAACTGTTAACATCGTGATCAATTATCTTCCCTTGATATCTCCTTATCTTTTCTTAACAACTCTGACTAAAAGGTCATACTACCCATCCTTGTTTCCTTGGGATTATATATCTGACTTCCAACTCCAACTTCTGAAATCCCATAGGTAATTCTTTTCGGTGCAGTCTTTATGTTTATTTTCTCCTTTTTGCTTATTGCTTGATACTACATTTGCTTTTCCTCGTGGATACATACTTTAAACTCTTATGGTTCGTATAGATCTTACACCTTTCTCCATACATATCATGTTTCCCAATCTTTCAAAATAAATATTATTACTGTTAGTCCCAATTATGAGTAGGATACTTCTGCTCATAAGGTTTCGGTTGTCTGGGTACATATACAATAACTTTATTGTGATGCATCAATACACATCCTACTCCCTTATGAGAAGCATCACTATAAACTACCAAATCTCCTTGATACTTTCAAAGTGATAAAGCAGGTGCTGTAACCATTCTCTCCTTTCACTCTGCAGAACTTTCTTTACCTTTCTCCATTTCATATAAACTTCTTACTTTTCCTGGTTAGCTTTGTCAAAGGTATTGCAACTTTCAAGAAATCTTGCATAAATTTTCGATAATAATCGGTTCATGGTAAAACTTCTTACTTTTATTGGTGTTTTTTAGCCTTTCTTTATTCATAGTAACTTTGATTTCTACTGGATCTCCTTTGGTCTCCTCCTCGATGATTACTTATGCTTTCTACCATCAAAACTTTCACCTTGTAAACTTTACATACAACTTCTTTCTTCTCCGACTCCCCAGTTGTCATTAAATGCTTCGCATGGTCCTCCGTTGACTTTAAGTAACACAAATACAACTCATCCAGATATTTCTTAAAGATTCTGTCCATCAAGTTTAAATATTACTGGTATATTGGTTAATCCAAATGACATTGTTAGAATTTTATAGCAGCAGTACTTAGTTCTGAAAATTATCCTTGATATATCCATAGGTTAAATCTCCAATTGGTAACACCCAAATCTTAAATCAAGTTTAGAAAATACTTTTGCTCCTTTCATCTGATCAAACAAATCATTAGTTCGAGGTAACAAATACTTACTCTTGATAGTAAACTTGTTGAGCTTTTGCTAGTTAACACATAACCTCATACTTCCATCTTTCTTATTAACAATTAATACCAGTGCACTTTAAGGGGTACACTGGGTCTAATCGCTCCTTCTAACATCTCTTGCATCTACTTTTCTAACTTCCTCATTTTAACTGGCATTATTCTGTGCAGGGCTTTGGACACTGGCTTCCTTTCAGGTGCTATGTTAATCGCGAACTTTATTTCTCTATCTGGAGGAAATGTTGATAACTTATCTGGAAACATATCTTGAAATTCTTTAATTGCTACTAAATCTTCAAATTTTGATTGCTTTTGACTTTTATTTATCACATAATCACCATAATGCTCACATCTTGATCACCGAAATCATCGCTAACAATTCTTTACCTTCATCCGTCCTCTAAACCTCATCATGTTCTCATTTGGCGTCTTCAGAACTATCTTTTCATCACGACAATCTATCTAGGCATTACGCTTAAATAGTTAGTCCATTTCCTATAATAATGTCAATTTCTCGTATCTTAAATGATGTCTAATCCTCAGACTTATTACCAGAAGTCTCAATTCCACCATTGGTACTCACTTATTTAACAATTACACGTTCTTGACTTGCTTGTCCTTTAATCATAATCTTATCAATTCAACAGGGTAATTCATTTTATCAACAAACCTTGGGAGATAAATAATCAAGTTGCTCCCACATCTTTTAATATTTTAACGCATAAGTATCCACAATAATCATTCACGTCATCACATCTGTATTCTAAATAACATATTTCACAGGAAAATCACAAATTCTCGATCTCGGAGACGTATTACTTATTGGAGTAGATTCCCTTGACTTTAAGTGCATCCCTGACTGGGGCTAGTGAAATGTAATCCTCGCCATATGCCCTTGTTTCCTTTCCATGCATGAGAGGTAGATGGAACTTCGTCCGCTTGATTTAGGATACATTGATTTTTTTTGAAAGAAAACTTTAACAAAGAACGACAATACAAAGAAATAACTAGAAGGATTCACAATTTTAATAAACTTAGAGTTGAAAAGAAAGAAGAAGTAATGATTTGAATATGAATGAGACAACCATATTGGTACTTAAGATGGCCAGTCTTTCGTACCATATGGCATACAACACATGATTAGGTGGCGTCCCACCTGACTCTTCGTCATCCCGATAAAGCGTCTCACCATAACACTGTTTGTCTCAATCAGAGAGCAAAACTTGAGGGGAACAATTAAATTTGAAAGGAATGCAATATCCTCCTTTTTGATATCATCATAAGGAGTTTATTAAGAAAAGAAGTTCATACATTTTTAGGAATTAAAAAAAAAAGAATATACGCTGTAATATTGAAAACAAGAACGATACCATTGGTCACCATCCATATTTCACTTTTATTCATCTTTCGAGCTTGTTCGATCATATCCCAATTGTGTCATATAACAACTTTAGAAAGTACGCTGAAATGCCTTCGTAAATTAAGCATTATGGTAGATTCTTACTTGTTAAGTCTTGCGTCTTTACCATCGCACCTACACGTATAGTATTTTAACAATTCGATCATAATGGCGTTCTTATCAGATAACTTCGGGTTTCCTCTTTTTTTTTAATTTAGAATAACCACGAACCATTCAACATAACGATCATTTTGTTAATAATATTCTTCTTTTAGAGAGGTCTGGAAATCTTCCCAATCTTCTTCGATCACGCCCAGGCTCATTTTACATCAATGAATTCTTTAAACTTTAATGGTCTCTGCCACTGGATGAATAATTACTCCATACATGGATTCTGTTATTAACCTTGTCAAACCGTTAGGAATAATCAACTTCTTCATAATCGCGGGTTATTTTGTTCTCTGAATTAACAATATTAAGTCTGAAACAAACATCCTTCTAGGTAATCCGGGTCTTTTAACAAACAAGAAACTCAAGTAGTAACTTGACAACCAAGGTTTAAAACTTATTTTATTAAAACAGCCTTTGAAAATTTGTTAAGAAAATCTCTTTCGATGGTTTGTTTAAGAAAATTTTGAAAATCGCACACTTGGTTGTCCTTACTATATGAGTTGGTTGTTGTCCTTCTTATCTATAACAAGGTACCAAATTAAAGAAACGATCACATAAAGGTCCGTTCACTTCAATCTACCTTCTCTCCTTTATTGGGTCCATTTACCTTCCTTAATCGATGAACACTTTAGTTGTCGTTGCATGTTATCTTATTCATAGCTTCACATCAAAGCTTCCATACTAGTAATACTTCCGTCATCAACTTTGCAATCATTAAGTGGAACAGACTGTCCAATAGTCAACAAGTCGGCTAATGTCACATCACCTTATTACTATAAATATCACATTGTCATAACACCATTATCTAACTTCAAGAAAGCTCAAGATCCATACTCTCCTCTAACTCTCTTTTCAATACTTATCTAATCCATCTCACAAGCTAGCCATTGGTGGCCTAATCACTAAGGCTTCTTTTAACCTGGTAACAGCTATCCTCCGGAACACTTGAATCTTCTTTCTAGACTTCTTCTCACCTTTATTTATATCTCAAGTACTCACCATTTACTGTAACTCCCGAATCCATCCTCGTAGGTATTGTTGCTTCATAGGACAAGTTTTAAACCGAGGGTATAGAACAGGATATAGGGTAAACTAAAGAGATACACTCACAACCGAATGTCCAGTATAACAAAATTAAACAGATGGAGGCTCTTAAATAGGTAGTCTCGTATCAAAAGGTGGTAAAATAGCGTAGAATAGCTTGAAGAGGTGCAACTGTTATAACGGAAGGTAGTACAATTAATACTGATAGAAGAACAAGGTGCAAATCAAATTTGATAGAAGATGACGATCCTCGAACGGAAAACTCCAAACGATCAGATGATACAGGAAAATCAGGATCTGCCATTGCCGTTGTCTGGAGATCACGTCGTAAGTTAAGAATCCTAAATCGCAACACGAACCGCACCGGAGACCTACTATACAATCGCACTCAACCACACAACGTCTTATCTTTCTATTTCCTAATCCTAATCCTAATCCTAACCCTCTACCCAATCTCGACAATCTAGGCTTGTTTCAGTGACTTATAACCTGTAGCTCTGATACCAACCTGTGGCGCCCTCCAAATCCGGGTCAGAAGTTTGGGGTCCAAAACACATACATAATATATAAACCTGTATAAGAAATATTATTTACAATGACCCTGCTTTACATAACCACGGATCGCAACAGGTTAAAGTATGAAAACAAGCCACAACCTTAACTTTTATTACAACGTATCAAATCCCAACTAATTTAACTTTCAACTGATAATAAAATTATTCTTACAATCTTACTATCTCTCTATCGTATGAAGCTCCTTGCTAGCTCGATCCAACTCAAACTGGAACCTTAGCCGCACTTTGGACTGAAGAAATTTACTATCATCCATATATTTTTCAACTGTAAAATATATAAAAAGAATCGCAAGGGTGAGCTAACTAGCTCAGCAAGTCATAACAGTGATAACTGAGGTTAAGCAATGTTAAAATGGAATGATTCAGAAGAATCAAGTTTATTGTTAAACAATCACTAGAATTGGATATTCATTTTAAGTTTTAAAACCAAGGTTAGGCTGTTGATCAGTCACGCACTAACCCCGAGCAAGCACACAGCACTGCTCTAATTACTGGATCCAAGGCACACATTGGCCTAACTTGACCATTGGTATGGTCTGACCACGAATCTGGTCCATATATATAAAAACTATCCAATCCTAAAGCAGTTCAATATGATAAACAATATAATTCGATAAAACAAGATCATAATCAATGATGGTTAAACACTTGAATAAAAATGTAAGGAAACTCATTGATATCTCAAGGGTATATCAGGGTATGTATAAGAAACGGTTTTTAATCTGTAAATGGATCAGGTATTAGACAAATAATGATTTTTCAAGGTATAGTTCTCTGATGTTATAAAGAGTGGTTGGAGTATAAAAGTTTATGTGTTTTCAAATAATTTTCTTCTAGTGTTTGGTGTTTGGTAGTTATACATTTGGGGAGCAGTATCATATTTGGGTGGTTTGGTGTCTGAGGTTCAACAAAGGACGGTTTACAATGAATAAGGCTTACGGCTTAAAATTAAGAAAAATCAGGGTTCAAGGGTAAATAGTTTAAAGCACTCGCAATATAAAACATGAGTTATTTTGAATAATGGCGACATGTTAAGAAACAGTTCGAAAATATTTACGATATATCTTGAAGAAAAGTTCAGAAGTACTTGCCTTACAGGGCTTTATAACTATTACTGATCGACTCTAAGCCGACTCTGTCGCTCAGGCTTTATTGTCTATCCACTAGATCACTCTGGATTCGACCTCAACCTGAAGTCCTTTGATTGGAACCTTACTAAGCTTTTCGACTAACCACCAACTATCTTTCGTCCAATGCCAATTCTCGGGCCTTCCGACTAGAACCTACAGAGTCAAAATACCCTAATTTAGACTTTCGATTATGCTTGACATATCCTCGCTAATAATCTATCCGTTCATTAACAAACCCGACTCGTAACATATATATTATTGTAATACAGGCATCAGTTAGGGTCCACGCATTCAAAACTTAGCTTGATATTCACTTTCGAAAAATACATATACTCATTGTTTTAGAAAACGGGTTGTCAGTTATATTTTACAAAATAATTTATTTGTAATTATATAGTTATATACATTCGACTGATATTTCCGATATTTTACAGGATACGTTCCCGAAAATCGAGCAGCGTCTCTTTTATTTATCGGACTACCCGTCGAAACACTTCGACGTCAACCACAGCAAGCACAACAATCACACCCATAATCCACAATCCAGACCAATTTCATATCCCAACCACCAGTTCAACCCAACAATCAATCAACCATTACAATTACAATTCCAATCTCGAATAATAATATATAACTACTATTTCACTTCGAACTCATAAATAAAATTTGTACATTAATTATTTATTTATATTAGGACTCAGAATTAATTCATCATCGTCCGCTCGTCGAAATTTATCGCGGACGGCGGTAAAATTCTTCGGTGCCCGAATATTTCGGGTCTCCATACGAACTTCACCGATTAAATAAAAATTCTCGTGCGAAATTAGTATTAATTAATCTCATTAAAATATTCAAGAATTTCCTGCAGAAAATAAAGTTAATACATCCAATTAGTACACGGGCAGGCAAGCAGAAAGAAACCGGAGAAAGGAAAAAGGATAGCCGGAACATAATACGGCAGCAATAGATTCGAAGCAACACAGGGCCATACTCGCATAACACAACACACGCACCCATATACAAAAATGATACACACACATACTTACACACACGACACAGGCACTGATAACATATCACGTGCCACCACCTCTTCGGAAAACGGCGAAGGGCGGCGGCTGAAAAAGAGGGACAGGAACCGGGGGAAAGAACAACGGGGTCAGCCTGAGAAATTACCAGAACAGGGAAGCACAGGCGCGCGAAGAGAAGGAAGAAAAGAAGAGATCGAGGAAGAAACACAAGAAATTGGGGAAGAAGGAAAACGAAAGAGAGAGACACAGACTTCTGTGTTTTTATTTTGTTTTATATTTATCTATTTTATCTCCTTTCCTGAATTGCCACGTATCAATCAAATAACGAGAATTAAACACGTGTCTTGCAATAGCGATTTGTCCCGAAAATTTAAAATTATCGGACCGAGGTGCACATAAAACAATCTCCAAAAATTATGAAAATAGTCTTAAAATGTCATAAATATCTCGGAGATTATAAAAATGTAAATTTTGAAAATTTTTAAAAAAAATTGAAGTGGACTTTATACCCGCATTTTAACAATTAAACGAAATAACGCGCGGGTGAAATTAATCCCAAAAATTTCTAAAATAATTTTAAAATTCTCGAAATATTCCAAACTTAAATAAATATGAGATACATAACTTTTAAAGCATTTCTAAATTCAATATTGATTTTACTAATAAATATAGTCAAAAAATCATTCTAGGATAAATAATCAATAAAATATTGATTTCTAAATTTTATAAAATCCCAAAAATAGATATTATAATTATAAAACCATTAAAACAATTTTGAGACAATCCTCATATATATACAAATAAATTTGCATTAAATTTACTTTTAAAAGTAGAAATAATTCAATACAATTCCATAATTAATTACGGGTACAACCCGGTACACCATAAATCACTCATACCTCATAATAAAATAAAAAAATGAGCTGACAAAAACTATACACATGCTTTATTTATTTAATACTTCCACAATTACATATTTAAATAATTCAAAAATACACGAGTCGTTATACCTTATGTGATTGATGATGATTTCACTAGCCTCATCTTTAGACTTTGGGAAATATGTCCAAGAGAACTTTGAGAAATCATCTATAATTACTAGGAAAAATCTTTTCCTTGAGATGGACAACACATTGACTGGTCCAAACAAATCCATGTGAAGCAATTGCAAAGGTTCTTCAATTGTTGAATCAAGCTTCTTTCTGAATGATGATTTAATCTGCTTTCCCTTTTGGCAGGCATCACACAGTCCATCCTTAGAAAACTCCACTTGAGGAATGCCTCTAACCAGTTCTTTCTTGACAAGCTCATTCATGGTCTTGAAGTTTAGACGGGATAACTTCTTGTGCCACAGCCAACTTTTATCTTGACTTGCTTTACTGAGAAGACAAGTAACATATTCTGCATTTGATGAGTTGAAGTCAGCTAGATATACATTTCCTCTTCTCATACTAGTGAGAACCACTTTGTTTCTCCTCTTGTTTGTCACAACATAGGCTTCTGAGTTGAAGGTTACTGAATTGCCCTTATCACAAAGCTGGCTGATACTCAACAAATTATGCTTGAGACCATCCACTAGGGCAACCTCATCAATGATGACATTGTCTTTTAAAATCAAGCCATATCCCACAGTATAACCCTTGCTATCATCTCCAAAGGTAATACTTGGGTCAGCTCTCTCCTTGAATTCTGTGATCATGGTAGAATCTCCAGTCATGTGCCTTGAACAACCACTATCCAGGTACCAAAGATTCTTTCTGTTTTCCTGCACACATCAAAATCAAATCAAGTTGATTTTGTACCCAAGTTTTCTTGGGTCCTGCCTTGTTAGCTTTCTTCTTTGGTTTCGTAGGTTTGATCTCATTTGACTTGGGAATTTCTGATTCATCCTTAGTCATTTGAGTTGGACCTTTGAAACCAGTCATTAAAACATAATTATCATGCACATTTTGATTAACAGGAAAAGGCATGATGTTTGCAAACATGTTATTCCAGTAAGGCATGTTAAATAGCATTTGTGGCATACTAAATGCAGCATAATAAGGATTAGGTGTAAATGGCATATTAGCAAATTATGCATTCATATTCTGAGCAGACATAGCATTCACAGGCATATAAGGCATGGCATTCATGTTGGGAAAAGAAGAGGGTACAAACATAGGTGTAGGCATGGAAATTTTGCAATTAACAGACAAGTGATTAACACTACCACACTTAACACAGATTTTTCTTGGAGCATATTTATCAGGTGTGTAGTTGTTATGTTTCTTAATCCCTACTTTCCCATTTCTATTATTTTTCTTTTTAGCTTCTGTTTTAATCTCAATCTTCTCCAATCTGTCATTCAATTGCTTGATAGATATATGACCAACATTAACTTTCTTCTCCTTCTTCACTTGACTTGATTCTCTTGGAATAAAGTTTTTGAAAACTGATCCATATTTCTCATTCAGCTTGGCAAGTTTGGCTTTCCTCACAGGTTTGCTTACAGCCGACGGATGAGGATTTGTGTCACTCGACGGATAATCCTTTTGATTATCCGACGGATGACTCTCATCATCCGTCGAGTCCACATCTGTTAGCAATCCTTCAACCAAATTGGATTCCAGCTTCTTCTTACTCTTTTTCCAGGCTGCATCACAAAAGGACTCAATACCTTGAACTTTAGTGATTTGAGCATGAACATCTCTGGATGATTTCCATGCCTTAATCACCTCTTGTTCTCGTTCAAATTGCTTGTTCAACATCTCTTCTTTCTTCAAGGACTCGGTTAATTCATCCTTAACAATCTTACATTCTATTCTCAATTTCTCAAATTCAATAAACTGAGACTCTAGCACATTATTCCTTTCACTTAAAATAAATTATTTTCTTTGATTTTAGCATTTTTTTTGTGAGAGACTTAAGTGTAACACGCAAATGATATAATTTTGTGGACATGTCATTTATGGAATCATTACACTCAGCTTTAGATAAATGTGCTAGATTAATGGTGATTACCTGATTATTTGAAGAACTTGTTTCTGTTTCATCAAACTTAGTCATTAGGGCTAGATTGACATAGCTGACATCTTCATCTTCATCCAAACCATCAGCTGCCCAGTCATTTTCCTGTGTAATGAAAGCCCTTTCCTTTTGCTTGAGCAACTCAAAATACTTTTGTTTATAATCAACAGGCTCAAACTTCTTTTTACTGGAATCTAACTTTCTACACTCACTGGCAAAGTGCCCTGCCAAGCCACATTTGAAACATTTGAATTTAGATTTATCCACCATGTTTATATTTGGCTTGGCTGCTCCAAAGTTCTTTTTGAACTTGAGCTTGGAAAATCTTCTGGAAAGAAAAGCTAAATGCTCATCAATATCATCCATGTCATCTTGGCTCAAATTGTCTTCATTTTCAGCTACCAGCTCTTTACCTTTGTTCTCACAGGCCTTTGAAGTAGACTCAACAGCTTCTATCTTCATCTCTTTCTCTTGCTCTAACTCAGCATCCAGTGCTATGGACCCTCCTTTCTTCCTTCCTTTCTCCATCCTCTCATCTTACTCTATTTTAAGCTCATAAGTTTTTAGGATACCATACAGTCTCTCCAAAGTAAACTCCTTGTAATCTTGAGAGTTTCTCAATGAGATTGTCATCGGTTTCCACTCCTTTGGAAGAGATCTAAGGAACTTGAGGTTAGAGTCTTTTGTTTGATAGACTCTTCCATGCAACTTCAGAGCATTTAATAGTTTTTGAAATCTACTAAAAATGTCAGTGAGAGACTCACTATCTTCACAATGAAAGTGCTCATATTGCTGAATTAGCAGCTGCATCTTATTCTCCCTTACTTGCTCAGTACCATCACATATAATCTGAATTGTGTCCCAAACCTCCTTGGTTATTTTGCATTTAATGATGTTATCAAACATATCACCATCAACTCCATTGAACAATATATTTATGGCCTTCTTGTCTTTCCTGACTTGCTCAATATCAGGATCTGAACATTCATGCCTAAATTACATTAAGCCTTCCATGCCTTTGTGTTGTACATTATTAAAGCTGGAGCCCCTGTGTTGCCCCTCTTTACAGGGAGGTTTTTAATTAATCATACCAAACTATACAGTGTTATAACGGAAAACCCCAAGAATTTTGAAGCAACGGTTGTAGGCAACTAAGACTACTAGCATGGCAATCTTTGAGTAAATATAAAAAAATTATGACAAAAGAAGCAATGTAGAGTGGTGAGTAAGCGGTTAATAGACTATAAAATTAAAACAAACACAATCAGTTGATCCAAGGTAGTCGTTTATTCACTTTAAGAGTGTTGATGAATCACCAAAACCAACAAATATAGTTTCTATCCAAAATATAAAAAATCAAGAATTTGAGTCCCGCCTCTACCCGACGCCGTTAAAAAAAGGATAATCGGAACTCCATGGTACAACAAAAGCAACATGATTAAAAAAACAAGAAAATAAGTGATAAAAACAAAAGAAAAATATACATGTAAAGAGAGTGTTTGGCTTTAGCTACACGTTTTTGGTAAAATTTTGGTAAATAAGTAAATATCCTTCAGAAAAGACACCCACTAACAAATTCTTGAAAGATAACTAGTTGATTAACCAATATAAACATCACCAAACACCTCTGTGGACTGCTATAAATCAACTACCACACTGAATGATAAAGTCAAGATAAACAAGAAATACACTACAACTGAAATTAAGAGATACCAACGGGTAATATTTACTACAATGCCTCACTCTTCGAGAGGTGAGCAGCTCTCGCAAACGTACACTCACACAATAATAATGTTCAGAACAACAACACCCTACTACCCAACAATCCCACATTTTACCGTTGAATAATTTACATTAAGCTTTCCGTGCCTTTCTGTTGTACATTATTAAAGCCGGAGCCCCTGTGTTGCCCCTCTTTATAGGGAGATTTTTAATTAGTCATACCAAACTATACTGAGTCGTAACGAAAAACCCCAAAAATTTTGAAACAACGATTGTAGGCAATAAGACTACTAGCATGGCAATCTATGAGGGCAATCTATGAGTAAATATAAAAAAACTATGACAAAAGAAGCAATGTAGAGTGGTGAGTAGGCGGTTAATAGACTATAAAATTGAACCAAACACAGGCATATACACAATCAGTTAGTTGAGACTGTGATATAACCTACTTACTCAACAAACAGAAAGCCAACATGAATAAAGAGAGCTCCAAGAACATACCGTCAGAAAAAATTTATTTGAGGTCGCTGCCGGGCAGTTTTACATAAACACTATACAGTAGCTTATAAATCCCGGTTATAGAGAGTAATAATTATTGGGGACCATGGATCATATTTCATATCCAATCTGTCCATTTGTACGCTCAAATTGCAAATCTTAACTAGTACAAAATTTTAAATTTTTGGCTCCGCTCTCAACTAATTTTATCTAACTCTTTTACGTTGTGCTCTTCGATAGAATGGATAAAAGAAAAAAAAAAGTCTAAAATGTGCTCTCGAATTTCTTTAGAAGATAGATAAGAAAAGATGTTAAGGGGGAATTTTTTTGAGTAGTTTTAGGCATCTTCAATTGATTTTTAAAAAAATTCTTGAATGATATGACACGGAATTTGGTGTATTTTTATTGGTGGACATATGATCGTATCTTACTATTAGAAAATTTATCAATTATATATATAACATGTAAATATTTAAGAATGGTTTTAGGATTCAAGTTGGGGAACTTATCATTTTCTACAAATTTTAAAAAATTTTGCCCGAAAATATTTTCCTAAAAATGGGATGATCGAGAAAGATAGCTCTCACTACATTTTTAAAATATTTTAAATGAATTTTTATTTTAATATTAATTTTTTATTTAAATAAATTTTAATATGGTAATTTTATTTCCTAAATAAATTTTGTATTTTTCATAAATAATATATTGTTTTTAAAAATTATACTTTTAGTAATTATATATTTAGTTATTGTTATATTGTTATATTTGACCATGATAACTTTGATATAAAATATGTGCTGAAATTTATTTAATTTCTTAGTTGTCTGAATTTTTTCACATTATAAATTTTTTAATAAAATATTTTAATCACATCACATAATGTGTTTACGTAGTTATTTTTCTTTTATTTATATATTTTCTTTTTTTAATCTTGTAAAATTTGATTAATGATTGAAAAACTGTTTGGAGTTTGCATCTTGTCATACTTGTAACAATAATTTATAATTTTTTCGGTTTAGGAATTATTTTAAAAAATAATATTTTATTGTCTTAATACTTTTAAATGTATTTTGTTAGATTTATATTTCAGTTTTGAATTGTTTTATTTTTATTATTATATTTCTTCCTAATTTTTATATTTTATGAGATTCGTGTACTCTAATTTTTTTAAAAAAAATCAATAACTTTCTTATTTACGCAATGAAACAAAACACATATAATATGCATATCTAAATATAATTTAAAAGTGTTCCTTATTTAACATGATTAAAATTAAATCAAAATTACCCATTTCAAATTTATAACAAAATGATATCATTTTAACTCAATTTCTAATTTGTTAATTGTTACTTCAATTTATTTTTTATTTAAATAATTTTTTCTTGTATTATATATAATACTTTTATTATCATTTTATATCATTTAAGAATATGTAATCATAGTTCAATTTCTTACTTAATTACCTACTATTTATTTATAAAGATAATTACAAATTGAAATAAAATAATAAAAAATAGAATATATGAAGTAAATATACTTTATATTATACCTATACTTTAGCAAGTCGGACCTTGTGTGACGACCAAATCATATTAACTTATCATCATAACTCTCTTGCTCCAAAGGATATAATTTTCATTTAAATCAAATTTTCAAAATTTTCTGGCATCTTGTAGAAAACTAAGTGCATGTTAAATAACCGTTTCTTCTAAAATTTTTTCCCTTTTAGGTCTCTTCTCTTTCATTCTCGTTCTTTTATCAAAAATTTTGGGAGCACAATGTTAGTTTATGAATCCTTATAATTGAATTTTTCCATATGTATATGTCAGAGATGGATTATCGAATACACTACTTTTAAACGGTTATATTAACGTTTTAACGTTTATTATAAAAAAATCACCACCTTTTCAATTGTCATCATAAAAAATCACTACATTTTCAACATTTTTATGCAAAAAGAAAATTTCTTTTTCGGTAAAAAATAACGTGGAAAGTAAAATAATTTTATCTGTAAAAAGAGTTTTAAAAAAATAAAAATAAAGTGTCCATTCAACAACTTTGAAGTTTGGAAACTTTTGGAGTTTGGAGTAATGTCATAAAATATATGCCTCACTCGTCTCATCCTTGATACACTCATAATTTTATATTTTTAAAAGTGGTGTTAGGGGTAATAATTTAAGTATTAAAATTTGGTGTCAAATGATATAAAATTGTAACTTATAATTTGTGATGTTTTTATTAGTAAAAATCTCTTATATATATAATCTATGAGATTAAAAAATCTCATTAAAAGTCTCATGTTTTTAATATTTATATAAAAGCTGTGATTTGTGCATTCTCAAAAAAAATGACATTAAAAACTCTAAAACTCTGATTTGTGCATTCTCAAAAAAATGACATTAAAAAGTCTCATTAAAAAGACTAAATTACCCTTATTTTTAATATTTATATAAAAGTTGTGGTTTGTGCATTCTCAAAAAAAATGTGGATTTCATTCAAGTATACAACATCTTACCACTACACGATATTGTCACATGTGCTTTTTATCATGTGCTAAATGAATATTTTATTTAACTTTAAAGATGCTTACTTGAATTACGCAAACAAAATAGTTAGTTGAATATTTGTGCAGTTAATTTTAGAGAATTGAATTCCAGATATAAAATTAGGCATAGTACATAAATGGATTATTATCTTATTTATTAATCATTTTTTAGTTTAAAAATATATTTCATATATTTTTAACATATTTTTTATTATAAAAAGTAATTAAAATGCACATATATAATTTTAAAAAAAATATTTAAAATAGAATCGCTTATGTATAAATAATCTATATTGGTATTATATATTTAGATAAGTTCGAATTATAATGGGTCAATGCATTTTAGAACTTGACCTATTGTTCAAAAAATACTCGAAATTTGACTACATGACCCGGCCGAAAAACATATCGTCACATTCTACGTTTAGTAAATTTAAATTATAAGCTCGGAGAGAATATCTTACCAATAATGTGAAATTTTTTAATATCTTATATTAATATAAATTAATGTGTTTGAGGTCTTTATATGATCAAGTCAATTGATTATTTATATTAAAATTACTAACTTCACTGGTAACGCATTATTATTGTTAGGAATATGTGTATTAGTTTGATGATAAGTTAAACAAAACACTTAAGTAGAAATCTAGTGTTTGTAGCCTCAACGGATAAGACCATCTTGGCTATCCGTTGAATGAGTAGCTTTACTTAGCAATAAGTTTAGTATTGTAGCACATTTCATTCTCTGGTTTCAAGTTGTAATTCTTAGATATTGTAGGAAATTATCAGTCATGTTGACTACTAATGGATATACAAATAGGAGGGCTAATTGTAAATATTTCATACCTTGTAATTTTGTATAAGTGAAGAAGTATCAACGGATATTGAAGACCTTCAACGGATAAGAAACAAAGCTTCAACGGATGTCTCTAATGCTTCAACGGATAATATCCATCAATGGATAAGTGCTTCAACGGATAAAGACTTCAACTGATAATGCATCAACGGATAAAGCTTCAACGGATAAAGCCTCAACGGATAAGGCATCAACGGATGAAAGCTTCAACGGATGCTTAGTTCATTAGCAGTTGATAGTGACAATTCACAAGCTGACAGAGGCACATGGGTTGACAGAGACAAACTGGAATGTGGAAGCCTCTAGGAGGAATCAAGAAAATACAACATTTTCATTCTGATGCAAACAAGGAAGTATTCAAAGATTCACAGATTATCCTAGATTGCATTGGATAGAGAAATGAAGAAGAAACATGTGAATAATCTTTTCAATTGTATTTTACAGTTTTGTCTTCACTTGTAAACTTGGTGATATATAAACCAAGTAGCAGCTAGTAATTAGATAAGAATTTTCCTGAGCTGTTTAGAAATATCCAGAGAGAAAATCATCTAGTTTGTACTAGGAAGCAGCTGTGATTTAATTCTTTGAATCACAGATTTTCTGAAATAACACATCTCTGGTGGAACAACAAATCCATCAGAAAAGTTATTAAGTTCTTTGTGTTCTTTACATTTGTGTTTGAATATATATCTGTCTGTATCAGCTTCAAGCAATTCACACACATTTGTTCACTTAAACACTTAGCCTTAGAAACTACTCAAAACTTGAAAAAGTTTTGAGATTTACATTCAACCCCCCTTCTGTAAATCTCATTGTTAGTCCACTGGGAATAACAATTATATTCGGGATTTGTCCCGATTTTAAGAATATTTGAAATTTGAAATGAGATCTCATGAGATTTGTTAAAACTACGATGATATATTAAATCAATTTATTTTTTATTTTTCACTTAAAAAAAACTAACTTTTTAAAAAGAATACTTTTAGATCAACAATATTTATTAATCAAGATAATATTGTACAAATATTTTGAATTATTTTAATATTTTGAATTATTCAAATAAAAGTTAAATCTATACTGTAACGCCCTCCAGACCCGGGGTATAAGTCTGGGGGGTTACTAGCTAAATATCAAACCTGTACAATCTGATTAACAATTAATAAAGAAAAGAAATTAAACCCCTTTAACACTAACCAGGATCTTTTAGGTTGAAGTATGAAAACAAGAACCACTAACTACTTTATTACAAACCAATTCAAAATCTCACAAGCTCTCTTTATTACAGGCCATTGTCTAATTCATTTTAAACTAAGTTCAACTTTTATTCAAACACACACACTATTAATCAACACTCCACCTGCTCGGGCAACTCAAAGCTTTCTTCCGGGATTGGGATCAACACCTTGGGTATAAGAGGATCCCGAGTCTTGACCCGCTTCTTTACCACTCGAGTCCTGATGGGTTTCATATTCCTTCTTAACTGAAAACAATAAGGTGAATAACAACAAAAAGGGGTGAACCAAAAATTGCTCAACAAGTCCACAAAATATAAACAGTGTTAAAGCATTTTAAATAAATCCGTAATCCCGGGTATATCAGCAAAGATATAACCCTCACGAGAATAGAAAGAAGGCCATTACTGGCGAGTACAAATGAACTAAACTGGACACAAGTTCGCATCTATATTCTGTTGATCAGTCAGAATATAATCCATATCTATATCTCACTATATAGATCCAGTCGGGTACCCAGGCACTACGGCCCATGTTGAGACACCAGTCATCCCGGTCCTCAGGATTAAGACACACAATCCCAAAAATATCATTATCCAGTCCATCGCTTAGCAACCGGAATAATCGGTATGCTTTGATATATTCTAAACACCAGAATATATCAATCTCAATATATCATCAATGGAATATGAATCAAGAATCCAAAGAAACGGAGAAATTAAGAATCGAAATGAAATATGAACAAAGGAATAGCAAGTGTGTATCAGTGATTAAGAACAAGAATCAAAAGAGTGCAAATGTGATAAGCATTTGAAGAAATATCACTATTCTGAAAATAGAATAGGGGAAAAAAAACTTGCCTTCTGTGCGATTCACTGCAATTAGATCACTTTCGTCTATCACCTTGGACTAATACCGACTCAACTTGCCTGGCTGGCTTAGCTTATGTTAGCAAAACAGACTGGTTAAGTCACTTCGTACTTCAATTGCATCTTGAATCGATTTCACACTGTTCCTAACATCTACCCATGCGCTTACGACCGACTCATGTATTACTTATTAGCAATTAAGACTCAATTAATCACATAATACACATAAGCACATAAGCACATAATCATTTTTATAGTTAAAATAATTTTTAGAACCAAAATCAACTCGCTGATTGCTCAACTGATCGTTATCTGACTCGTTTCCCATTTTTCCGGAATTTTTCGGACTCGTCTCGGTACGCATTTCGACTGATAATCAAACAAGTAACAAAATCAACTAATTTTTAGAAGAAATTAAGCTTTGATATTATTTTTAGTGAAAAGAATTCATTTTTCTGAGTCAACAGGCTTTCGTTTTACTCGAATCGGACTAACGGTCTAATTATTATCAATTAAACACTGATAATTCCATTTATTATTCACTATAATAATAATTACTAATTTTTAAAGCTCAAAAATAATTTTTAAATCATTATTTAAGAAAACTCAGAATTAAAAATGATTTTTCTATAATTTTTGGAATTAAAATAAATTTATTATGATTTATTGAAAATTATTTGATTAATTATCAAAATAATTAATCATTTTTAAATAATTAATAAATAGTTAATAAATAATAAATAATTAAGAAAATAATTCAATCTGATTTTTAGAAAATAATTCAGAATTATTTATAATATAAATCAATTAATTAAACAATTAATTAATCAATTTATAAAATAAATAAATCTGATTTTTAAAATTAGTAAAAATAAAATTAAATTAAAAATCCAGAAACAGATGTCAGAAATCAAACATCTGACAATTCAGATCAAAACCGGGTAATCTGAACGGGTCAAACGGGTTGGATTCCGGGTCACCAAGAACACGCCGGAATTTTTCCAGATTCCGGTGAGTTCCCGGAGTCCGGCCAAGCTCCGATCAGCCCCAAATCAACACCGTTTGGTGCTGTTTTTGAGTGCTTTTCATTGCAAATCAACACAGCAATCCAACCACGGCCAAAACATCACAGAATAACCCCTGAATCAACTTCTCCGGCGAAATCGACATAAACTCCGGCCAAAAATCGAATTTGCAGATGCGTACATGAAATTGAACGTTTAATAGTGCAAATCAAAGCTAAGAACATATACAATCATAACCCTAACCTTTCAGGAACCAAAGATTCACAGAAATCATCGAGTTGTATTTTGAAAATCTGACATAAACCCTAGAAATCGTGAATCACTATACAAACATCGTGTGTTCAATTAAACACCATGAATCGACTGTAAATCATCTAACAAAGCTATATCAATCATCAAAACATCAAAATAACCCTAGAATCAAAAAGTCCTAATTCGAGCATAAACCCTAGAAATCGAAAATCAAAATCAAGGCATTAAAACATAAAATTGATGCAAGAAACAGAAAGAACGGATCAAAACCTTCGATTTGAGTACTTGAATCACACGATTTGATGTTGTAATCAGTGAGAAATCACGGCTTGATTCTTCAACCTGACTCGGTTCTTCCCGACCCGATTTCAGAGAATTTTGTGTATTTTTGCAGATTTTAATGATTTATTAATTATAATTAAATAATAATTAGGCTATTTATAGTAGTAAAAATAATACTCCTAAATAAAATTAAGGGGCTAATTATACATTTAATAAAAATATTTGGCCCTAATTTTTATAATTTTTGAGTATTAAAATTTAATTTATAATTATTTTATATATGCAATATATATGCCAAAATTTCCCAAAAATTGTGAATATTGCAAAAATGCAAAGAAATAATATAAATGAAAGTCCTATAATTTCATAAAAATAAAAATATGATTTTTGTGGGGGTTTTAACACCCAATGGGGCCCGGAAAAGTCATTTTTCGTAAAACGAGAAAATTTATAAAATATCTAGATGTTAGAATAATGTGATTGTAAAAGCTGTTTGATGAAAAATAAGGCCCATTATTTTATTTGAAATATTGGCTTTAAAATCATTGTTTAGGTCGTAAAACGTTTAAAATGAATGCCAAATAAAATATCTGAAAAATACCTTAAAAATACAGAAATGACACGAAATGCACATAACACATAAAAGTTAGATTTCAATAGATAATCACACGTAAATGACATATTAATACACATATTTTATTATAAATATGATAGAATATAACGTAAATCTCCCGGTCGTTAAATCTATACTATATTGTAGCATTTGATTCAATGTATTTTATATTATTTAAGAAAAAAAACATATATAGTTCAATAATTTGAAGGAATTAACAAGTTCAACTGATATTTATAAAATTTTATCGATCTGAATTTTTTTAATTTTAGAAGAATAGTATAAAATGTTATCAAATTACTACATGAAGAAATATTAGAGCCGTAATGAAAGAACCTAAAAACGGTTTAAATAATGATATAAATACAATTTTTCTTTCGAATTCTTGAAAAAAATCATGAATATCAATAATAAGTCTTTAAAATATATAATTCATTTTTATGTTATAACCATGATTGATACCCGGTTGCGTAAAAAATAGATATTGATTGTTTGTCAGTGATAATGTGAATACCATATATCAATTATAGCAATTTATTTATTATATAATTTTAATTTTTGAATAATTATAAATGCATGTTATTTAAATAATCAATTATCTCACTAGATGTTAATAATGATTATACATGTACATAAATCAGATATTTAGCATATAAATAATTGAAACCATCATAATTTACTAAAAGATGTAACATACAATAATTTAGATACTAACACACACATACATATAACTTAATCATATTTTGTTAACAGTTGTGTAAATAAAAAATTAATATTTTCCCAACATACCTACATTGAATTTCAAAAACTAATATTTTTTATTAAAATCAACTTTAATATTAACAATAATGTAAATTTTACTTTATTGTATATTATGATTGCAAGTCATTTCTGACTTCTTATGCATTTTTTTATCTTTTTAAATTGAGTAAGTTAATTATAAGTTAGTAGTGAATTCAGTAATAATATAGAGCAATACATATAGTTTATTTAAACAAAGTTCAAGATTTTGGTCAATTCTGTATTTAACATATATGTTAATTTTTAGTTTTTTATTTGTAAACATACTAACGGCATTTTACAGATTAAGTTTAATCGTTTTGTTTTAAACGTACACTTACTACCTTGTTTATATTCATTCATTAAATATAAAATAACGGGTAAGAAAAATATAATATAATAATAGTTGAGGGGATATTCACTCCTAAAAGTAAGGAATCATTCGAAACTCCTAATATTATAGAGAGGGACATGGAATTTGTTGGAGAGAAATTTATCTCTATTTTTTTAAAATTTGACTTAAGAGCCTAAGGATATTGTTGGAGTTATCTAAAAACATTATAATCATAAAAAAAAAATTCTAGAAAATGATACGTATTATGCTAGTTTGTGTAAATACAGTAACATGGCATTTGAGATTCATTTTTGATACAATTTGGACATTTACAATTATTGTAATTTTAATAGTTTAAACATTTCTTTCTTCTGGTCTCCCTTTGCCGGTAAATGAAACTAAATTACATTAGACAGCCCAACCTGGAAGAATATACGGTGACCTTTAGCAAAAGGACTGGGCTGTTTAGCGGCCCAATTTTATTTTCTTTCATTTTTTTTCCTCGGCTGCAGCTTCATTGACTCGTTCATGGTATTCGTGCCGAGCGATTTAAGTTTTCAATCGGTCAGAATTTGAGTCGCCGTTAATCGAATTGAGTCGCGTCAACACATTTAATTAATCTAGTCTAAACTTCTGCTCGTTATCAACCTTTTAAATTTTACGAGTCGAGCATGCTTGTCTAGATGTTAGCTACACCCATGCCAGTTACATATTTCTTATACCACATTTGTATTTTGTATTTTGTATAACATTTTAAATTTGAACATTTATACATAGCTTTAATAACATAAAACGAGTTAATTTTTATATTAATCAGTACAATAAATGAAAAAGAGTGATTATTAATTTTAAACTATTACGAGCATTGACATCAATAAAAACGTTGTGCATGTACGAGCTTTTCAGATAAAAAAAATTAAAAAACTAAGTTTACTACTGACTTTAAAATATTTTAAAATTAAATAAATTCGTTCCACTTTTGGTTCGTTAAGAAGTAAAATATATTTTTTGTTGCAAGTTAGAAGTACTGCACTAGAAGAATTATTATTATAATATCTAATGAAACTTGATGCAGAATATCTGCAACAATTCAGCTTATTTTCTTTTGCTAATAAACCAAAATAATAATATTGTCCCTCTCAAGACCATGGTTATCACCGCTCCAAGTCGAGCCTACCTTCAATTAAACTAGTTGACAAGTCACTCAACTAGTTGCAAAAAATCGAAAAAATGGTCTTTAAATACTTATAAGATTTAATATATAATATAACTAAACACATCAGTTCCATAATTTAAATTAAAAGTATTAATAAGTTCAAGATAAGCATAGATATTGCACATAACATCAATACTTCAAATAACAAATAAAAACATAAATATATGATTATCAAGCAAAGTAATCTGTCTTGACATCAATTTCATCTCCATCCTTTTCTTATGTATTGTCATTTGTCATTTGTCATTTGGTTCAGGGTACACCACAAATTATGGTTACCAAGATCCCAAGTCGGGCTTCGAGACTCTCGGCACCCGAGTGCCTTCGCTTTGAGTCGCTTACTAGTCTTTGTGATAACAATGCTCAAGACACTCCAAATTTTTATATCTCGTGATAATAGCCCTATCCTTAAGAAGAATAGAATATGGAGAAAAAGAACACCAATATTGGCAACAAAATAAAAATATAAAGTGATGCCAAAAATTATGCAGTACAAACACGGAAAACAGGGTACAAGGAAACATATATATATATCAGATCAATGTAAACGTAAAACAAGTACCGTGCGAATATTACTCCAGAATCCGGTTTAGAAGTCAAACAGTTAAGCAGATTACACCTAATCCTCATCTTCAAACAATTGGAAGCATGCAACTGAAGAAGTTCAATCTTAGCCATAGTAAATCAAGCAGTTAAGGATTTGACCAGAATAGCCTGTGGGGTTGATAATCTAGTTAGCGGGATCTTCAACTGCCACAGCAGGAGTTTCTTGGTCAGAGGCATTTGATTCAGTAGAGGCAACATCTTTCACTGGTGCAGAAGGTTCGACTCCAGCAGCAGCATTTTTCACATTTTCTCCATCTTTACTGGTTGTTCCATCCTTCACATCTTTGGCATCCTTGGTGGGAGCTGGTGGAGGTGTTACCATGTGAGGCGGTGGAGTATGCTTCAACTTCAATAGCAAGTGACGCATTCTTGAAAGATCAGTAGGTTTTCCAGGTTTGGGGCCCTGTATAACAGTGATAGAAGGCTTCTTATCTTTATCCTTCTTGCCTCTCTTCTCAATATTTGGAACCTCACGAGGAATGATTTCTCCAATTGTTTTCCAGTACTGTTTGTCAGCCTCTTTATGGAATTTCTCCTGATTAGCCAAGTATACCTGCACCAGAAAAACAAGTGTCATGTGACTTTAGCAAAGGAAGACGAAGTACACAACATATCAGCATACTGGAATAAAGCACCATAACTTTTACCTTTTCTTTCTCCCTGTTACTGTCTCGCTTACCATCAATGTAAAGCTTTCTTTTCTCATAAAATTCGTTTTTGAAGTCTATGGCTTCTTCAATAATTTTGTTGCGTAATTCCTTCTCCCTCTTCTCATTTTCCTCGAGACGAATTGCATTCTCCCTGTAAAATAGAATTACAAGTATGATAGTTTTAAACTTACATAAACAAAGAGGTTATTCCTTTCAATGCAATAATCATATAAAAAACTAATTTGCAATATTCATAAATATACTGCTAAAAGTAAAATCGTGTTGAGCAGAATTTTATCCTTACATATTGCTCTATTCAATGACTAGTGGACTGTACTTTTCAAATATGCATTAGGTAATTAAATATGCTTCTAATGATTCACATAATACATTATTATCTGTCGAATTGATAGCTAAGGCACCCATTTTCTGCAATCAACTGGACTCAACTAGGTTTCCACAGCCAGTGGGGAATCCATAAAATTTCACAGAATCGAAATTAGATATTAACAAAAGTGAACAACATCATTATGGTAGGGTACTTGTACAGTTCCCTGAGTAGAGTACGAGTAGGGTATTCATAAGTATAAGAATACTTTATACATACACCTGAAAGATATAAGGATAAATGACTTTCCTTGTAACTAATCCACGCGTCAGATAATAAACAGTGTACATCATATTTCTAAAAATGCTAGCCTAGATAAACCATTATTCTTCTTAATTAAATATGCATGCTTTTTAGAAAGTAAACTATGTAGATATGATAATTGTTCTATCTCTTAAGCAATGAACCAGGAGTATATTGTCGAAATTAGCATTCACCTGATTAAGTGTTAAGAAGTGAAAAATAAAGTGACCTTAAACCAAATAATCCAAATGTCCTAAGGTGGTTTTGGTTGACTATAGCGACTCGGTGGCAGTTCAGAAGGAGTCTGTCTGTACCAAACAGTTTGGTTTGGGTTGGACAGCTGAGCCCAAACAATGATCATTGAATTTTGTAAACAAAAGGAGAGTAGCCAGACTATTCAAGTTATACATGATGCTTACGACCTTTTTTCAACCTTTCAAAAAAAAAGGCTTCTCAAGTTCTTTTTCCTAATGTATGCTAATACAGGTATTGGGACAAGGAGCTTACATACGTCAAGCCTAGTTTTCTGCTGATATGTTACTAACAAATCTGACTAAAATGTAGAAAAACAAGATAAATAAGCCCAGACTGTTCACATAAGTATGAAAAACAGCGCTGAACTTCAGGATTCAAGAATACAACTAGATTGGTGATGAACTTTAGAAATGTTGTACATAGTTACATTCTTATCCTGATTTACAACATCTTGTAAAATATAGATAATAGTTTCATGTTATCTAGACAATTATTTGTGTTATCTAGACAATTAGTTCATTTCAACAATATAATGACCAAATGTTAAACTGAAGTCCTTTAAATGTATTGCAATATGAATCTCATTCTTTTAAGTTCTAACTATTAATAGATTTTTTTAAGAGTTCACGTTTTACAAACACAGACTTATTACGTAAATATCTATTCAGGTATGAGGTGAAGGGACTGTGAAGATTGGAACCCGTGACAACT
This sequence comes from Apium graveolens, assembly GCF_009905375.1. Taxonomy (NCBI): domain Eukaryota; kingdom Viridiplantae; phylum Streptophyta; class Magnoliopsida; order Apiales; family Apiaceae; genus Apium; species Apium graveolens. The sequence continues at coordinate 91,202,883 of NC_133654.1, forward strand.
GGCAAGGGAAAGGGGTGAAAAACATTTGAAGGATCAAAGAAACTATTTAAAAGACTTTTATCCTTACAGTCTAGAGTGGATCTACCACTAAGGCACACCAGAGAGTTATAAAAACAAATGCATATTTCACTAATTGTGGTTTTCTAGCATACAAATGAACTACAATCGTAATAATCATATAATTAAAGGTAGGTTCCAACTCTTGGCTATTGGATACATTAGTCTGTAATAATCGATACACCAAACCCCGGTGCAAGAAAGAAATGTCAATCTCATAGTTTAAACCTTTTTCACAACATATAATAAGATCATAAAATTAATTTGACAATCCATATGCCAAAATGTGACCCGGGAATCCTAGAGGAATTAAATGATCAACTGATAGTAAAAAAATCTTGCCAATCATAATAAATACTTAATTCTAGAGGCAATAATTTCCACACTACAGAGATGTCTCACCCAAAACATCCAACTTACTAAACAATACAATTATCAAGTCTAACCGCTCATTATACAAATACATGTATCAATTTTCACAAACACAAGCCACTACAAACATACAGATCGATACACAAATCAACACAACTTAACTCAACAAAACTACTTTCAATATCAAAACAAACAATTAATTCAACTATCAACGATCACTTCCCTGAATCAAACAAACAGTTAATATAAGAAAAATAATAAAATTCAACAACTAACCAGATCTACACATCTACAGAAACAACTGTAACTCAACCGTACTCTCGAAACAAACATCAATTCAATTTAACAAACAATTCAGCTATCAACTCCAATCGCTTCTCGAAATCAAACAGCCAATCAAAAATCAATTAATCAACATAATTGAACTTACTAAAAAACAGATCTACAGATACAAAAACACACATATACGTACATATATATATACATATTAAAAATGAAAATTGTAACTAACCTACGCCACTGGCGAAGCGCCGCTCCTTCCTCGACCATATCGGCAGGCGGCGGGAGCACCGGACCATCGCTACTAAAAATTCCACCGGCATCATCACCTAAATCATATCCGTTACCATTTCCATTAGAAACCGGCATCGATGACTCGAACGGCGTCGTTTCGGAGTATCCGGCGTTCGGATCGGACCCGAACCCATACGGATCGGGACTGGAGACGTGATCGACGGTGACTTCATCGGAAGTGAAAGGCGGTGGAGGTGCGGCGGCGGAGTAGGAGTAATCGTCGTCGTCGAGAGAGTATGTGTCGAAAGAGGATGACATTGTTACTGTTTCTCTCTCTAGATTCTCTGTTAAATGTTGGTTTTGTTTCTCTCTCTAGATATGGGGGAATGTATTTGTTTCCCTGTTTTTTTGGTGTGGGAATTAAACGGCAAGTCAAGCTCTAGCTCCACTGCTTTTCTAAACTTGTTTTTTCAAATTTATTTAGGAAAATATGATTAATATTTTAATTTCGAGAACAAATGGAAGTAAAATGACAAAATTGTCCTCACATATATTATTGCTAATCATGTGTTGATTTATGTGGTTGCCGGCCACTTTGTCGTTTCACTCTCATTTTCCTCCGAAAGTTAAAAATTAGCTTGAAAATAATATTTTCTTTTATTTATTAAGAAACTTTGTTATAATTCAAAATGTAACATTATAATTTGATTTTGAAGAAGTTAGTTCACGTTCAATTATTCACTTACTTGATCGTAAGTTAGAAATAAAATTATACAAAAATTATAATAAAAATGTCCCTTTTAATTGTAAGTTAAAAATTTCCCTCAAAAAAAAATTATAAGTTAGAAATATAATCATACAAATTTCCTATTGTATAGTTGTTGTTCTCAACTACTTAAATCGATTTATATAAAATATCACAAGTTTTATGTTATTAATCGTTATTTTAACTATTTTATTGATATTCACATGTTTTAAATTAGAAAGTAAACTAAAACAAATTAAACCTTGAGAAAGAAACAGACTAGCACTATCTTATGTGAAAACAATTATTTTTTCATGAGAATAAAAAAACCTTACTTAGCCAAAAAATTAAAGAAACCTTGTTTATTAGAGGAAAAACAAATATTGTTGTAATATGAATGTCTAGGAGATTTCTTGAATAAAGTCTCTTGACTTTCTAATTTCATGTTATGTATAACTCTTGGTTTTTAGAATTGTAACTTGTAGTCTATATAAAGGGCTCATTATTTATCTTGTAAATACACTTGAAAGAAATATATATCTCTCTTTCAACACATGTTCTATCAATTATATATTTACATATATTTTTAAAACATTATTACTTGCATGATTATAACTTTGGGAGTAGGTTAGTTTACATAAAGATTTTGAAGGCAACGGCAAAAGTAGTTTATCATTTACATTCAATCAATCATCGCCTCTCTCGTATTCCATTCAAACTTAAGGGTATAAAATTTTTAATAAAATAGCATGCATGATATGCAAAGAATATAGGATCATGTATGATATTAAAGTGCTTGGTGTATATAATTATTTACTTTTCCCATATTTACATGATTGGCTATTATTATTATATATTTTTCTTGTACCCATGTGCATCTTATATATGTTTACCTTATGTTTGCCTATTATATGTGCAATTTGACCCATTGATGCTACTCATTCTGTAGTAAGCAAACAAATTGTTTATTAATTGTAATTTATGAGTTTTTAACAAATAAATAATAAAAAAATGTGCAGGATATTCAGTTTATAGTATGTTTTTAGACATTATTTTCTATGAACTACAAGATCAAAATTTCATTATTTTAATGCTTTCGCTAACTAGTTTTTAATCGTGATTTACTTGCTCCTGTTTAACATATCTATTACTCTGTATTACTAAACTTATTAGAATAACTTTTATTGATAACCAATAAGAATTAGTGTATGATACGATCAATTTTTTTTCTTGAAACTATGTTGACTTGATTAATTTCTTTTTATTTGCATTTGTGATATATTAAGCTTGTTGTTTTAACTAGATATTAGCAAAATCATTTTTTTCCCTTTTTCGTTTCTCTCTCTATAATAAAATTTACTATATTATATACTAACATTTTTATAATTTTATAGCTTATAAAAATGTCGAATTTTACTAAACTTGAATTTGAGGCTCTTGATATTACGGGAAGAAATTATTTATCATGGATATTGGATATCGAAATCCATTTAGTCGCCCAAGATCTTGGAGATACAATCAAAGAGGGGGGAATAAGGAAAGGCTATGATCTTTCTATGACGCCATCTCATGAAGGGCTTAAAACTGAATATCTTACAATTAAAAATCCACTTGAGTTGTGGAAAAATTTAAAAGATAGATATGATCACCAAAAGACCGTGATTCTTCCAAAAGCTCACTATGATTGGATGCATTTGAGGCTGCAAAATTTTAAAACCGTCGGTGAATATAATTCCGCACTTTTTAAATAATTTTTCAACTAAAACTATGCGGAGAAAAAATCACCGATGAGGATATGTTAGAAAAGACTTACTCCATTTTGCATGCCTCAAATGTACTCCCTCCAGAATTAATATCGTGAAAAAGGTTTTACAAAATATTCAGATTTAATTTCTTGTCTTCTTGTTGCTGAACAAAATAATAAACTTTTGATGAAGAATCATGAGTCTCGCCCAACTGGATCTAGTCCTTTCCCTGAAACGAATATGGCAACATATAATTATGGGTGTGGTCGAGGTGCACTACACCATATATGGCTTATACCAATAGTTTTTTGGTGTTACAAGCAAAAATGTTACCTTAGATTACTAAAATTTGATGTAAGGTAATACTTTTTTCTAGTGTTATAGTAGATGTCATTCAGTGTTACCTTAGACATGATTAATTTTCTACTATAACACAAATTATAATGTTGGAATTGATGATTAAAAATGTGTTACTAGAACTTAAAATTTAGGAGGTAAACTAATTAGTAAGTGTTTGATAGGTCAAATGTTTTCCAAAAAATTGGGCAGCCCAAATCAAAAATAATAACCCGCTCAATTCATTTTGTAAAAACACTAAAACATTAAAACTCTCATACCCATTCTCTATACCAGTCATCGACCTAAAACATGAACACCTCTTTGTCTCTCTCTATCTTGCATTCTCTCTGATATTTCAATAATATAATCCGCGCCTTTAATCAACAAATGGAATAGGGTTTAATAATGCTTCATATTGTATTAGTCGGGTTGAATTAGGGTATTACTAATTAGGGTTTGAATTGGGGATTCAACTTCAATAAATTAGGGTTCTAGCAGTCTGATTTCAATTGGAGCATCTACTCAAGTTTATTGGATCTTTTTTTAGGGATCTCAATTAGGTAATAATGAGCTACTCGAGTTTTGTTTCAGGATTTTTTTGTGCCATTTTTTCACTTCTTATGAACTGTGATTATGTTGTATAATTTTTTGTGATTATTTTGATTTGCATATATTTATTAAAGAGATTTTGAGAGATATGTTGAATAATTGATAAAGAGATAGATGGAGATAGAGAAGTGGTATAAAGAGGATATAAAAAGAGAGACAAATAATTTATCACTCGTATTTCTCTCAGGAATAAAAGGGTATAAATTAATTTTCATCCTCAAAATTGTTAGTTCCTCTTGTACTAATTGTGTATATATGTTGTTCTTTAATATTTGTACTCGTATCAACTTATTATAGTGTTTACTAGCCAGACCCCCATAATTTACATACATGGTGGTAAAATGAAACAAATTTTATGGAACTATTACAATTTTAATCGGCAAGGAAACAAATTTAGAACTGAGAATTCAGTTTTCGGTGCATTGCTGAAACTTTATACAATCATAAAAAGTATTCATTCAGATACACAAATTTTAGGTTCTTAATTTGTTGGGTTTGTTTATAAATTTTTTCTAATTGGTAGATTATTTATTTTTTAGTTGGTTGTTCAACTTTTTATTATAATTGTTATAAGTATATATTGATTTAATATTGTAATCTGATTGATTGTTTACAATTTTTTGCACAACCAATCTGAAACGCAATATGAAATCTTCTTACTACGGCTGTAATCTTATTATAGTGTTTACAAATTTTTTTCATTCACCTTCTTCAGACCTTTAAAAAATGTTATCTACGAGTTGTTAAAGTTAAGAGCTAGAATTCACCGATGATGGAGTACATATAAGCCTTCTGTTGCCTTACTTTTGTATTTGTATGCAATCCAAGTCATCAGTACTTTGCTTATCAGGATCTCCTACAAATATCCATGTCATCGTGTTAGCTAATCTAAGTGTTAATAATGTATATTTACTTCATTGTCTCAGATGTAGGGTGCATGTCACAGCGGCACGGGTATTCCAAGATGGCATGCCATGACGTCAATTAACCAGGCATGCCTTTTCATGATTCGGCATGCCTTTTTACTATACTTTTTATTTTTTAATAATTATTTTAATATTAGAAATATCCAGAAATAATAAAAATAATTTTAAAATATTTACATATATTTTAATATTTAAAAAGTTACTAATGTAAATGAGTATTATGATGGTATTTGGTTGTTACCGTCAACCAACTTTAATTTTATATTCCAGTTCACTGTATATTAGTATAATAATTATTTATTAAATTTTATTATATTTAATTGATAAATGGCATGCCATTTGGGCATGCCTTTTGGCAAAAAGCATGCCTATATGCATGCCTTCGGGGAGTCTCGTGACAGGTACCCTACTCAGATGCCTCCTTTAGGCAGCTCCCTTGCATCGAATGAAAGTATGCAGATGTTCCCGATTATGTATCCAATACTTAATCCTCCTTTACAGCAGGGTTAAGATCCTTTATGTCATTCCTACATATCCTTTTATGGGGCCTATATCGGCGTTTCCACCTACCACCCTTATTCCCTTTACATACAATGTACCGAAGTAAGACATTCTCGATTTCGGATATACTTGAATATATTGAATTTGTCAAAAGGTAATAGAACTCAACGATTAAAATTAGTGGTTAAGTAGCTCTATAAATAACATATAATTGTATTTTTAATATCACGACGAGATTGGTATTTAGTAATATTCAACATTTTAAAATTAGATTATGGGGATATGATGGTGATAAATCAATTGACAGTGTATCTAGGCCAGTGGGCCTCCTATTAGTAAATGAATAATGGGACTTTTCACTTTGATGAGAAGTCTAATTTTTTAAAAATATTATATTTTCTTGCATGTGTGTTCCAGCGGTGAACCAACTTCTGAGGCTGGACAAATGGGCGGGGAGCAAAGCCCAGTAAGACAGCAAGACCAACAGCAGCAACAACCCGGACAACAAAGACATGTTGTACTAAGAAGATTTCAGATTGTGTTTCAGATTGACTTGTTTCTTATCTTAAAGCTGGCAGCCGTAATCTGATTGACTTGTTTCTTATCTTAAGGTTGTAGTAAGAATTTTTTGCTCAGCCCTGCAACAAGTCTGTTAGAGAATAATATTGGAGATCTTTTTTTAGATCTTAATAACAAGAATTTCTTTATGATCCTCAAATATGTTGCATTTCCTGTCGTAGGTTGCTGCTTTTTCATCTTCAATCTATTATCATAATGGATATAATGATACAAGGTACCATTACTAGATCTATTACTTCTATCAGTTTCATGATCCGTCCATGTTTATTTTATGATTTTATTAATTTTAAAATAATATTTAAATGTGTCTAGTGTCAGCAGGGATTTAAGTAGGGATGATAGTTTTACGACAGTTAGAGATCGATAGGTATGCTCGCTTTCTTTCTCATTTACATAACCAGTACTCTCCTTTATTTTAGCAGTTATTCTTTATAGAAGCTTCATCTGCATTAATATATCTTAAATATATATGAACATTGGACATTGTAGAAAGTAATCTATACTACATTGGAATAACCGAACGTGAGATCTTTTGTAGTGGGTTTGTATTCGCAAGGATGGAAGATGACCTCAAATCAGTTGAGCTCCACTGCAGAAAGCACAAGCGGACGCACATGAATTGTTTATGGCAAGGCAGGAGCTTGTTGGAAGATAAATTTGATGTTAGAACTTGAGATTATTTTTGTTCAATTATAAATGTGATCAAAAGTTGTGAATTTTGGATGAATTTGTAAACTTTATTTATTTTAGTTGGCTTAAAACTTTGTATTTTTGTGTTGTATTTGAACTTTGGATTTGAGTTCTTAAGTTAAATATATATTTAAGTTTTTAGTTTTACAAGTGTAATTAGTAGATATTTTTATATTGGTAAAAACATGAAAAAATGTTACGATAAATACAGAAATGTTAAAAAAGAAATGTTACAATAAGATATAAAGATGCTACCGAAAGATTGAAATGTTTTATCATCTAGTGTTACAATTGTAATATCTGGGATATACCGTGTAATTATTTTGCTAATAAATAATTATTATGTATGTTTAGTATTTATTCTGTAAATTATTTGTTAAGTGTTAAATGTGTTTGGATATTTAAAAATAATATTAATTGAGTATTTTAATTTTTATATGTACAAAATAAAATATAAATAATTGTCATATTTTCCTATTTATTTTTATGTTGATTTATGATTTTATAGGAAATATATGGATTTTATAAAATCTTTTTTCGAGTATTTAAAAACTATTTTATACAATCGGGAACCAACCGACTTCATCCGTTTTTACGTTTTTATAACCCGAAACTCTTCCGAGAACTCCTTCCTAACATAATTACAATATTCCGAACATTTTCCATGTTTCGACTTTTTCGATCCGGAGTACGGTTTGTCCTATGCGGGTCTCGGCGTAACATTTTCGATACATTATTCGTTTCGGTAAATCAATAAAACTCGTATTTTTGATAAACGAGATCTTTTTATTAAACTATTAAGATTATCACCTCGTAATACGTGTAACCAGGCGCTGAGACCAAGACCGCAGTACAAATTGTACTGATTTTGATAATTATCCCGAAAACCGGTACCGTTTGGATCAGTTTTTATAAATAAACGTACCATTTTATATCCGGAATGATCCAACGGGATACTAATTTTCCGTAATTATAAATAGCCTTTACCGTATTTTATTTCATACAGAAAATCATTTGCAAACAGTAATTATATAGTTTTTACAGAGAAAATTCATATATTCATAAACCTTTCTGAAAATCAAACCAACAAATCGAGGTGTTAGTGATCTCTGTTTGGAAAGCTCGAGTAAAAAAATCGAAGGTCTTGAGGAGTACTTTCAAAATATGTGATCCATACACCTGCGGAAATCAAGGTTATTTTTCTATAATTTTTATTATTTTCGAATTATTTTAATTAAAAATATGAATTTTTGTTCGGATAATTGTTTGAATGATTTGATGATTGCATGTTGTAGAGCTTGTTTTCCTGATGATTTTGATATATTATATGACTGATTTGGAGTTCAATAACATGTTCAAAATTGAGTTTGATTTTCGAATTTTGAAATTAGGGTTTATAACCCGTATGAATGTTCTTAATTGAAATTTAGGGCTTTTTGATCTAGGGGTTCTTAGCTGTTGATATACAGTGGGTTGTGTTCCTTATGAAATTTGTAATCGATTGGTATATAGTCCGTTAACAGAGGATTCGTGAATCGAAGGGAGTTGTGATTTTAAGTTCACGTCGAATTCGCCGGAAACCGGCGAACTTCTCGACCAAATTTCGGCCAACTCAGGGATGGGTTGTGTGATTTGATGGCATGGTTAGATTCCTGGTGTGGTGTAGATCATATCTGGAGGTGGTGGTGACCTGAGCATCCCTGAATCGTCTTCTCCGGCGAGACAGGGCATTTTCCGGCGACCCCCTGTAAAATTAAAGTTTGATACCTAAACTTTTGGGGATGATGTAGTTTGGTCCCTGAAGTTTTCAGAGTTTGCAAAAATAGGATTCCTGTTTTAAAAATGTTTAAAAATCATATTTTCTATTTATTTTAATTGTAAAAATTCGTTTTTAATTTCTGAAAATTCCAAAAATTATTTTTATAATTCCAAAATTTATTTTTAATTCAATAATAAAACTGAATTAATTAGTTAATTAATTTTAGTTAATAATTAATTGATTAATTGGTCAATTAATTTGAAAATTAATTGATTAATTGATTTAAATAATTATTAATTGATTTTAATTAATTATTTAATTAGATTTAATTATTTAAAAATGATTTAAAAATTCTGAAAAATAGTTTCGAGCTTTAAAATATTATTTTAAATTGTTTTCAAGGCTCGATAATTATTATAATTTTGGAGCCAGATTTGGCCAACCGAACCCTGTTTATTGCTTTAAAATTTATCCAATGACCTGTTTTAATTTCGAAAAATATTTTAAAAATCATTTTAAATACCTGAAAGCCTGTTTACAACCCGAGACTCCTTTATAAATAATATATCATTGATTGTTTGACGTGTTACATGTTATATGTGACTTGTTGATTGATTATCGATCTATATGTTCGGTGTTTACTTGTTTATTGCGTAACTTTCAATCCGTTAATCGGATTTGGGTAAAACGAAGGGTAGATAGAAGTGTGTATCGAATAGAATCGTTGAGTTGAATATTGATAGATGCTTATGATATGTGAGCAGAAGAGGCAAGGCGTGGGAAAGGGAAACAGATAGTCGAGGAATAGACGGTTGTAATTGGAAGTTAGTGCAGTATAGCAAGCTAGTACCAGGCAAGTGTTCTGAACTTTCTCAAAATATATTATAGTTGCTTGATAGTCATGTTTTATATTGCAAGTGCTTTGAAGCACTGAACCCTAAACCCTGGTTCCAGTTATTGATCTTGAGCCGTAAACCTTATTCTTTCTAAACCATTGATTGTTGTATACCCAAATATGAACCATAAATATACGATACTACTCCACAAATACATACAAACTAAATACCAAACACTGAACCAGATTACTTACATATTCAAACCATTGTACCTTATGCTTTGAGAGACCAAATCCTTGAAACCTTGAAACGTTGATTCCTTTGTTATCCAATTATTTCATTACTTAACAACCAAGCTTTGAAATTGCCATATTGATCCTTTGTGAAAATTGAAACCATTTTATTATCAAACATCCATTGCTATTTATGATTCTGTTTATTGCTTTACATTGTTTATTCTGTTATCATGTTAGAATTGGATTATTTTTATAAAATTGTGGACCAGATTCGTGGTCAGACCATATTAATGGTCAAGTTAGGCCAATGTGTGCCTTGGATCCAGTAGTTAGAGCAGTGCTGTGTGCTTTGCTCGGGGCTAGTGCGTGACTGATCAGCAGCCTAACCTTGGTTTTTTAAAATAAAAATTTAATATCCAATTCTAAATCATAATTCATTGTTCACTTGATATCATAACCCTTTCCACTTGATGGTCATTATTCTCAGTCTTGTCATTGAGACTTGCTGAGCTAGTTAGCTCATTTGTGTGATGTTGTTTATGTTCTTTTCCAGTTAAGAAAGAACCAGTTGGTAGCGAGGATCCCCAATCCAGTGCGAGAGCTAGGGGTCCAGGTTGATCGAGTTAAGCTAGCAGGCATCTTTTGAGATAATTTAAGTTTGTAAAAGTTTGTAATAATGTTTAATACTCAGTTCTGAGTTTGAATAGTTGGGATTTGGACGTTTGTAATATAAAGTGTGTGTGTGGCTTGTGTATATACTTTAACCTGTTGCGGTCCGTGGTAGTTGGTAAGTAGGGTCACTGCATATTATTATTATCTTTATTATTGTTATAAGCAGGTTATAAATAAGGTGTGTATGTGTGTGTGGACCCCAAACTTCTGACCCGGGTTTGGAGGGCGCGACAACAATAACAAATATGATGTTGCGAAAGAGTTTATTGCAACATATTTTTTAATGTTACTAGATCTTTATGGATGTTACAATAGAACTACAGTTACACATGCCTTTGGTACCCATATATACTAAAAGTATAACCATAAGGGGTCTATTGTTACATTTTTAGCTATATTATTAAAGGTTCAAAATCTGTTATCATAGACCCCTATTGTAGCACGAGCAAATCCTACACCACGAAATTTTTAAAATGTGTAACCATAGCCCAATTTTTTGCTTTAGGTAACATTTTTTTGGCATTTTTACACTTTTTTTTGGGTGTTGCTAGGGATCATATATGGTGTAGTGGTGGCGGGCGTGGACGAGATGGTAATCATGGCCGTGGGCGTGGTTATGGTCATGGATCTGGAGTATATGGTCGTGGTTCTCAAGTCCAAAAGCATCCTTCTTTCAAGTTCAATAAGTCCAATGCCAACTAGAAGTTGGAGAAAAATATGGACAAAGAGAAAAAGAAAAAGATCATTGAAAATGAATATTACATATGTGGAATGAAGGGCCATTGGTCGCGTACCTGTCGTATGTCAAAACATTTGGTTGATCTTTATCAAGCCTCCCTGAAGGATAAAGGAAAGAACATCGAAACAAATTTGGTGTTTGAAGAAAAAGAACATGCAAACAATCTCCTTAAAATGACATATCTAGATACAGCTGATTTTTACGAGACTCTTGATGACACCACTGCTCCAAATAATAAATAATTGTATTTGTTTACCTTACCTGTGATGATTATTCGCGCATGCTAATATTATGACTATATGTCTTTATGATGATTATAATTATTACTAATTATATATTTATCTGTTATAGAAGCAACATGGATGTTTCTCATTCTCGCATTGGATTTATAACAAAAGAGGAAGACATTTGTCTTGTAGATAGCGCAACTACTCACATCATTCTTAAAAATGAAAAATATTTCATCTCTTTAAAAGCATGAAGGAAATGTTTGCACGATTTCTGAAAGTATAAAATTGATCGAAGGCTCTGGAAGAGCTATTATATTATTACCCGAAGGAACACAATTTATTTTAGAAGATGCATTATTCTCTCCAAAATCACAGAGAAATCTATTAAGTTTTAAGGATATCCATAGAAATGGATATCATACCGAAACAATGAATAAAGAAAATAAAGAATTTCTTTACATCACAAGCATCATTTCGGGTAACAAATATGTTAAAGAAAAATTACCCGTTTTTAGTTCTAGATTGTAATATACAGTTATCCGAAATGTTAGGGTTAAGGCCATAGTAAACCAGAAGTTTACTGATAATTTTATTATTTGGCATGACCGGCTGGGACATCCTGGATCAATCATGATGCAAAAATTTATTCAGAATTCAAATGGGCATCCATTGAAAGAACCAGAAGATTTTTCAATCTAATGAATTTTCTTGTGCTTCTTGTTCTCAAGGAAAATTAATTATCAGGTCTTTTTTGGAAAAAAATTGGCACAAAATCTCCTAAATTTTTAGAAAAAATACAAGGTGATATATGTGGGCCCATTCACCCATCATGTGGACCATTTAAATATTTTATGATATTGATTGATGCATCAACAAGGTGTCATATATGTGCTTATTATCATCTCGAAACCTGACGTTTACGAGATTACTTGTGCAAATAATACGATTAAGAGCACAATTTCGTGATTATAATATTGGAACAATCCGGTTAGATAATGCTGGTGAATTTACATCAAAATCTTTTAATGAGTTCTGTGCATCAATTGGAATACGTGTTGAACATCATGTCGCTCATGTTCATACACAAAATGGTCTTGCAGAATCGTTTATTAAACGACTCCAACTAATTGCTAGACCATTGATTATGAAAACAAATATCCCTCTTACAGTCTGGGGGTATGTTATTTTACATGCAGCAACACTTGTAGGCATTAGACCTACAAGTTATCAAAAAATTTCTCCCACACAATTGGTCTTTGGAAGAGAACTCGATATTTCTCATCTTAGAACTTTTGTGTGTGCGGTATATGTCCCATTTGCTCTGCCATAATGTACAAAGATGTGTCCCCAAAGAAAATTGGGAATATATGTTGGTTTTGAATCTCCCTCAATAATTAAATATCTAGAGGCAATGACAAGCGATCTATTCACTGCAAGGTTTGTAGACTGTCATTTTGATGAAAATGTTTTTTCAAAATTAGGGGAGAAAATAAAATACTCCCGAAATTCGGGGAGAAAATAGACAACTGAAAAGAGAAATTTCGTGGAATGCATCTTCATTGAATACTTTTGATCCTCGCACAGGTCAATGCGACTTAGAAGTACAAAAAATAATTCATTTACAAGGTGTAGCAAATCAGCTACCTGATGCATTCACTGACATCAATAGAGTAACAAAATCATAAATTCCATCTGTAAATGCTCCTGCAAAAATACAAGTCCGGAAGGACTAATTGTCAAGGCAAAAGAGTCAAAAACTCGCTTAAAGAGGGGTAGAATAATGGGTTCCAAAGATAAAAATCCTCGAAAAAGAAAAGGAGCAAACACTTAAAATGCCCAAGTAGAGGAAAAAAAATCTCCAGCAGAGACTCCAGAAGAGACCCGTGACATGATAGACGATACTCTTGAAGAGGAACAAGTACCTGAAAATATTGACATTGAAGATATCTCGATAAATAATGATGTCACGAGAAAAAGATGGAATCGAAATAATACTACCATTGACGATCATTTCACATATAATGTAGCGCTTGATATAATGATGAATCCTGAAGATCTTGAACCAAATTTCATCGATGAATGTCGCTGTAGGAAAGATTAGCCAAAGTGGAAAGATGCAATTGAAAAGGAATTGAGCTCACTTAATAAACATAATTTTGAACCTGTAGTCCGAACCCCAGTAGGGACTAAACCCGTTGGTTATAAATGGGTATTTGTAAGGAAAAGAAATGAAAAAATGAAGTCGTAAGATACAAAGCACATATAGTTGCTCAAGTATTTTCACAAAGACCGGGTATTAAGTATGAGGAGACTTATTCTCCTGTGATGGATGCAACAATGTTTCATTATTTTATTAGCCTGACAGTCATTAAAAAATTAGAAATGTGATTGATAGACATTGTGACAGCATACTTGTACGGTTCCCTTGAGAAAGATATTTATATGAGGATCCCTGAAGGATTTCAAATGCCCGAAGCATCAAAATCACATTCTCGGAATCTTAACTCGATTAAATTGCAGAGATCCATATATGGATTAAAACAATCTGGTCGAATGTGGTATAAAATATTATGTGAATATTTGTTAAGGGAAAAATACAAGAATAACCCTATTTGTCAATGTGTTTTTATAAAGAAAGCAAGATCTTCGTTTTCTATAGTTGTTGTGTATGTTGATGACATAAATATTATTGGAACTCTTAAAGAGCTTCGGAAAATAGTAGATTATCTCAAAGTAAAGTTCGAAATGAAGGATCTTGGGAAAACAAAAATTTGTCTTGGGCTACAAATAAAGCATCTACGAGATGGAGTTTTTGTGCATCAGTCAGCATACATAGAAAAAGTCTTAAAATGTTTTTACATGGATAAATCACATCCATTTAGCTCTCCAATAGTTGTTCGATCACAAGATAAAAAGAAGGATGTCTTCCGACCGAGAGAGGAAAATGAAGAAATTCTTGGTCCCGAAGTACCTTATCTTAGTGCTATCGATGCATTAATTGTTGGTGAGACTGTGTAGTTGTATGAACAGTTACGTGATAATTCAACATGAGAACAACACTAGAACATGACATGTTAATAATATTACGTTTACACAAGAAATCCGAAGAAATGAAGACAAGGAAAATATTAAGAATCAAAGGATTAGAATAAAGCTTAAAGTCTGTTTACAGATCACTGATAGAAGTTCATTAATATGATCATGCCTCATTGAAGAATAAAGGTTAAAGACTTTCAGGGTTTCAGAAATGATGAAGATTCAGTGTATAAGTGTCACAGTAAGATTTCAGTGTATTGACATTGATTGAAGATAGACAGTGTTCGAAGCATAGGACTCTGAAGAATTAAAGACATGGTATAGACAGAGGTTAAAGAAGATAACTGCAGTCTTGAAGTTATACTCACTGACAAGAGTTCATTTATATGTTCAAGCGTCGGTGAAGAACATTGAATGAAGAATTCAAGATTGTAGTAGCAATGAAGACGTTGTCTAAAGTGCCAGAAAGGATTCCAGTGAAAGTACATTTGTATATTGACAGTCAGTGTCCGAAGCGATAAAGTTGTTGCAAACTTAACAATGAAATTGAGTTTATAATACGAAGACCTGAATTTGGGTTAGTCGTCTATGAATCAGACCAGTTGCACTAGGCGTCAACAGCTCCTGAAATGAATCTGGGTATTATTTATAGAAGAATTGTTAAGTTGAGCAACGTACTTGGATTGAACGTTTATCTGTTAAAGTACGAGAAGAGGTGCGCGGAGTATACAGCTAAGCGGCTCGACGGATTGGCGAAGTTCAAAGTTTAATTGTTAAATTAAATAAATTTATTTAGTGGACTTTAATATAATTTATTTAATAAACTTAAAATGATTTATTTTATAAACTTTAAATAAGTTTATTTTATAAATCTAAATTAGTTTATTTATATTAGTTATATTTAAGTTTATTTTATAAATTAATTTAGATACAATTTAAACTTAAATAAAAAGAAAACAAAAAAAGGAGAAAAACCAAAAGAAAAAAAACAAAAACAATAGAAAAGAAAAACAAAAAAAAAGAAAATGAAAAGAAAAGAAAAGAAAAAGAAAAATAATACAACAAAGAAACCATGCGGCCATTTACATGGTCACAGGTTGAGAATAAATAAAAACAATCAAAACCAAACATTGTCGCATGTTATCTTCCATATTTGTTAAGGTTGGTTTAATTTTATTTAGTCGCATGTTAAGTAAAACTATGTACTAGTAATCTCCAGTCGCCAGTTGATTTTCCTAGTCGCAGGTTACTAGGAATATTTCCTGATCTCAGCTCTCTCCTCAGCCACACATTATTGATATACAAGTCTACTCAGCAGCAGAAGCATTCAAGAGATTGAATTGTTCTGTTCATCTTCTCTCCCGAAGAGGTGAAGAATGGAAGCAAAGAATTTACAGAGAAGCTCAAGCTTTTTGTTTATCCGTTTAACTTCTCACTGGAGTAACGTTATAATGCCCGGTTTAACTCTTATATATTCTTAGGGGCATTATAAACGTTACCCGGTAATTAAATCCTAGTACAAAAAAAGCTAGATCATTGTATAGGATTTAATTTGTAAATCTTTGTAGAAACTAGGAACTTTGTTGTTCTTAGATTGTAGCCGGTTAATTTATTTACCGGAGTATAGCAACACCCCTCGCGGATTTATATACAAATATATATTTCCTCGAATATCTTGTGTTCCTCGTTTTATTGTTCCAAATATTATTCCTCTCAAGAACACGAAACCACTAACCGAGTACTAAATTTTATATCCGCAAAAGATTCGAAAGAATTTTTTAATTTAGTGATTATCGTATTCAACCCCCCCCCCCCCCCCGTCTACGATAATTCGGGACCTAACAATTGCTATCAAAGCTGACTGATTGATACTCAAATCAGGATCCTTAAATAAATTTATTTTATTAATTTGAATTTACATAAATTTATTTTATAAATTTGATTTAGGAAATTTATTCTATAAATTTAATTTATATAAGTTTACTATTTAAACTTGAATAAGTTTATTTTATAAAATTAATTTAAATAAATTTATTTTATAAATTTGATTTAAATTAATTTTTCATTTAAATTATTTTAAATAAGAGTTTTTAATTTAAATTATTTTTTGGGTACATTTTCTGGTTAATTGGCTGCCAGTTAGCTCACGAGGTGGTCACCTATATTGATTTAAGCTGCCATTTTGTTCACTGTACTAGTTTGATTTTTATGTGCCATTTTTGATGTTGTTAAGTTCAATTGGTACCTTGTTAACACAGTAGACTCGCCTTGCAAAGCATTAGTCGCAACTTGGACAAATGTAAACAAATTCTTTAGCGTTAGTTGGTGAGTGATGCGCGGCAAAACTGAGTCGCATGTTACAAATCAAACTGAGTCACGGGTTGATGTACTTAATCAATTATAGTCGTAGGTTGTGTTAACAAATCAAGGTCGCAGGTTAGTGTACAAGGCAGCGGTCGCAGGTTAGCATTTATACAAATTCTGGAGCCCCAATTTTATTTTTGATTTATTTATCTTTTCCAGAAAATTTAAAATTCTAAATTTAAATTTTTCTTAGATAATAATTTACGTTTTATTTACTTTTTAAGAAAATTCGAAATTCTTGAAAATTAGATTTTACGTAAATATTTATTTTTGATTAATTTATTTTCTAAGAAAATTAAAAATTTTGGAAATTTAATTTTTTCTTAAATATTAAATTAAGGGTACTGAAAGTATTGGTAGACTCAAGATTTCTCCGAACTTCAAATATGATTTTAATCTTTTGAAGAAAACGAAGACCATGTGCTACTCAGACGAAAAATTCCCGAATACGGAAATTGAAGATAATGGTTTCTTATTCCAATGGAATTGATTTCAAGACCTACAGACGAAAATTGTGGAACATCATCAAAGGATTACTCCATAGGATACCACTGGGTTTTCAGACGCAGGAAAGGAATAAAATTTCTACGGGTACAAGTTTTTTCAAAGATTTTAAAGACAACTCTATGATTCCATATTATACAGTCACACAGTGGTTTGTACCAATGCTACATTTATCCGGGAATCAATGAGATCATATAGGAAGGAATAATGGAGGTTAGAGAGAATAGTGGGGACAAACAAACATCTCAGTTATATGCACTAAAGTTGGAATCTCAGGACAGAATGTAAGAGTTACTGATAGTTGAATCAGAGGAAGCTCAGGTAGAAACACTTGAGGGACTAGACGTCAAGGCAGTGTTTCACATGTCAAGGAAGTTTAGTCGATTCAGATTCACAAGGAGTACTTATGCTATATCCAAGGATCAAGCCTATCTATTCTGAAGTAGAGACTCTTACATATTCAGTTCAAGAGGTGATTACAAGACTGCGATTGGAATAGAAACAAAATTTGATAGCTACAGTTATGATAAGATATATGCATCAAATAACTATTAGGAGTTTTGCTACAACAGAACAAGAAGCTTGATAAGCAAGGATGAGTAGGGATTCAATTGAAGAGTTGATACAAAGGTAGAATGTTTTCTTAGGGAAGCAGCCAGTCAAAACTTATAGTGCATCGGGAAAGAGTTGGGATGGATCAGATGACGAGAATCATGAATATCTTGCTTTCATAGCAATCCTTGAAGATGGTCCAACTCACATATCTTAGGTCTCAATTTCTTGAACCACTGCAATATTTTGCTCTCAATATTCAATGCATGATAAGATCTTAGTGTTTAAATGTTTAACACTCGAACAAGCATGATAACATCATACATAGATAATGCTGAACCAGTTCACTAGATTATTTTTCTGGTAACTAAGATTGATGTTTAACTTGTGCATGTTACTTTAGATGATCTTAAATATGTGTTTGAATATTTGTTGAACATTATTAATTGCTTTAGTGAGATATATGTTTTCCAGCATATAAGACCTTTGTTTATACTTATCTCCTGTATCCTAATACAATGTGATTTATTCATTTGATCTGAATTATTTGTTAAGATGTGTTAGTTATAAATGGATTGAGATGGCTAGATGAGATACATCAACAGGATTGAACTAGATAGAATTAGTGATTTATTTGTTAATTCTGTTTGTTCCATATCATGCATGTATTGCTTAATTCTTATGCATAACGTTTTTGAATGAATGTTATGTACTCATATTTCAATGCTTGCTTATATTTATGCCATGAATGCATTTTTTAGTACTTGATTAATTGTAGAAAAAGCATGTTTAGGATTACAATAGGGCAAAGACTGCTAGTCCTCCTTATGTAAGGTTGGAACCATTTTTCTCCTAGCCTAGAGACAAATTTGTCAAGGGCATTAAAATGGAGAAAATCGTCAGTCAAAGATGAGATTTAGCATAATAAGGTTGCAGCTGTTGTTATCTCTATTTATAGTGAAATCTCTAATCCAACTGGACCCAAACTGATAAGTTGGGTACCAAGAAATGTTAATCCATTTGGGAGTGCAGGCCATAATAGGTTAAGTGAGGTTAAGTGATTCATATGTATTCTTGGTAATTGATACTCAAGACATATGATCAAAGAAAGAGCCTCACAATCAAATATGATCAACAAAAGCTATTCAGTCAATAATCTTTGGAGATGACAGCAAAGGTTTTCATCACGGGACAAGCTATACAGAAAAAGGAATGTCATCATGGATTCAACAATTGCTATCAATGATAACAACTAATCATTAGAGTCACTAATAACAGTTGAAGCATCTTTCTTGCTGAAGAATCAAGGCACAAATCCTCTTATCAGACATTTCTGCATCAAAGGACAAAATGTCAATTCAATGAAGGATTAGTGTCTCATCTGAAGCAGGAAGGTTGAGAAGCTTTCTCTTGTTAGAGTAAGGAAAGGAAATGCTCGTGGCTAGACTGGAATCTCAGGAAAGGTGAAGTCAATGGTTTTTGCTATAAAGCTTCATCTGACAAAAGTTTAGTTATGGCATTGGAAACTCTCACCCTTGAACATCAACTCAAGAAACTCTTTTATGGAAAGGGGTTAGTGAGAGGACTTCCTCATCTGGAAGTTAGAAGGATAATAAATGTGGGGCATGTCAGAAAGATGAGTCAAAGACAACATCACATCAAAGTAAAGATATACCTTAGTGATGGTGGTTGACTACTCTTATTAAACAAAGTTGTTGTTCATGCGTTTTCAAGAAAAGACATCACAGATGGTGATTGATCATATCAGGAGATCAAACTGGAAGCAACTATAACAGAAATGATCTTATGGTCAGATAATGGAACTGAATTCAAGAAGCAGTTCTGATTAATATCTGTAACATCAAGAATATTCTGAGACATATTCAGCACTAGGAGCTCCGTGTCATAATGAAGTGGTACAAAGGAAGAATCGGAACTTGTGTTAGATATATTTGTGATGTCATGTCTAATGATGATTTGTGTTTAGTTTTCAAATCTAAACTAACAGGACAAATCAGGACTTAACTGGAAATCAGTACTTATAGTGAATTCATGACTTAAGATATCAGAACTTAAGTTGTCATAACTTAAGTTATCAGAAAATATTTATCAGGAGATAATATCAGGACGTAAGAAGACTTTCAGATAAGGAAGGCGGCTGATTGAAAGGAAAGAAGATCAAGACTAAAATAAGAAGAGATATGCATGAAGAAGAATTCTATGAAGAATAGAATACTTGGAAGAAAAGATAACTAGTTGATATGTTTTAGGATGCAGACTTATGTTCGATATCAATTAGAAGATTATATTGTAACTGTGTGTCTATATAAACACAGCATAGGGTTTACACTATATGTGATATATTATTCGAGAATATTATTCATTGTAACCCTAACAGCTCTCATGATATTTGTTCATCACTGAGAGAGGACGGTTCCATTGTACTATTGTTTTATTAATAAGATTATTCTGTGTTTCATACTTGTGTTCTTAAATTCGATTTGATTGTGTTAGACACTGTATTCAACCCCCTTCTACAGTGTGTGTGACCTAACAAGTGGTATCAGAGCAATCCGTTAACATACGTACAGTAAAGATCCAAAAATAATCATGTCTGAAGAAACACAAACTCCAACCAAGCCCACCAAAATTGAAGAAACTCCAAAGACTCAAATCCATAATCAATATGAGACTATTAGGGTTCCTATACCGAAACCTTCTGAGTATCCCATATGGAAGGTGAGGATGTCTATGTTTCTGGAAGCTACAGATCCAGAATACCTTGACAGAATTAATGAAGGACCACATAAGCCAACCAAGCTCTCTGTTGTCGTTGCAGATCATCCAGCACCGACTGTACCAAAGGAGAAAAGTGAATATACAGCTGAAGATATCTCATCTATTGCAAAGGATGCAAAGTAAGACATTTGTTGCATAGTGCCATTGATAATGTCATGTCAAACAGGGTAATAAACTGCAAGACTGCAAAGGAGATATGGGATGCCTTGGAGACAAGATGCCAGGGAACTGATTCAATTAAGAAGAACAGGAGGACTATACTCACTCAAGAGTATGAGCACTTTGACTCAAAACCTAATAAGTCATTAACTGGTTTATATGACAGATTTGTCAAACTCTTGAATGATCTGTCACTGGTAGATAAGGAATATGATCTTGAAGATACTAATCTTAAATTCCTTTTAGCTCTTCCTGAAAGTTGGGATTTGAAGGCAACTACTATAAGAGACAACTATGCTCTTGATGAAACTACTCTTGATGAAATTTATGGCATGCTCTAAACTCATGTACTTGAGATGGATCAAAGAAGCAAGAGGCATGGGAGAAAATCAAGAATAGTTGCCCTTAAGGCTGAGGAGGAATCCCCTAAAGTGGCTGTCTCAAAGAAAGGCAAAGGAAAGGCTCTCATCACAAAGTCTAATACTGAGTCATCAAGTCCTGATAGTGATGAGGATTCAGAAACTAAAAGTCTATCTGAGATGGACCCTGATGAAGAGATTATGAAGCTGTGTGCTCTTATGGTGAAAGGAATCACAAAGATTGCATACAGGAAATTCATAAGGGGAAAGAAATTTTCCAGGAAAGGTGCAAGTTCTGATAAGAAAGGTTTCAGAAAATCTGAAGGCAAAGAAGGAAAGTCTGACAGAGGAGATTACTCAAATGTCAAATGCTACAACTGTGGCGAGAAAGGCCACATATCTCCTGACTACAAGAAAGGAAAATGTGACAAAGGCAAGGCACTTATCACAAAGAAGAAAAGCCGGACAGACACTTCAGATTCTGAAAGTGAGGTGAACTATGCTTTGATGGCAAATGTTGATAGCAGTTCTGAAGCTGTTGAGTTAAAGGTACCTCAAACAACTTATGCTTTTCATACAAATGATATTACTGAGTTGAAAAGATATCTTAAAACCATGTTCATTAGTTATAGAGATCAAACTTTAACATGTGAAAGGTTAACTTCTGAAAATTTGACTTTTAAGAAAAGGAATGACTATTTAGAAAACGAGTTAGTTATGTTCCATCAAACTCAGAAAGATAGAGATGATGCTTTCTATGTTAGAGATGAAGTGCTTAAAATGAATGAATCTCTAAAAACTGAGCTAGAAAAGGAAAGAGAGATTATCAGGACTTGGACTAACTCTGGCAGAACAACTCAGAATTTGTTAAGTAGTGGAAATTGGAAAGAGGGCTTAGGTTATGGAGATGATAAGAATAATAAAGGAACTGTAGAAATTGAGCATATAGTTGTTAAAAAAATACCAAAGGTAAATCCTGTTAAATTTGTAGCTGTAAAGTCTGATATTGATAAATTAAAAGTTAAAGAGAAATTAACTTCTGACAAACCAAAATAGGATAAGCCAACTGAAGTTAACATAGGTTTAATGATAAATAAGAAGCTTAAGCATAAGCTGAAAGATGTTAAGAATGTAAACAAGGTAAAGCCACCTAGGAAAAATAGGAACGGAAAGGAAGGTGTGAATAAATGCAATAATTATAAGCCTGTTCCTAATGCTCCTAGAAAGAAATGTTATAACTGTTGAAATTCTAACCATCTGGCTTCTTTTTGCAGGAAGAATAAAAACATAAACTCCTTACCTTCAAAATTAGGAGTTAAGAGTCAGTCTGTTAGATATAGGCCACAAAATCCTTGTTTTCATTGTGATATTTTATGGCATTCCATTTATACTTGTAAGGAATATCATAGTTTGTACTATGATTATTATCAAATAAAACCTTCTTTAAAGAAAGTTAGCATTATTCCTTCTAGTGTAAGTTCTGATGCAAAGTCTGATACTGTAAATTCTGATAAGAAAAATGTTAACATAAACTCTTATGTTAAATCCGCTGCAAATGTTAATAAACTTAATAAGGCCAAAGGATCCAAGCAAGTCTGGGTCCTTAAAACTAATCATTAGTGGTCTTTGTGATTGCAGGGCAATAGGAAAAACATCCTAGTTCTGGACAGTGGATGTTCAGGACATATGACTAGAAATAAAGCCCTGCTATCAGACTTTGTGGAGAAAAACTCTGGGATATGGTAATATCAATCTTGGGAATGTCATCATTGAAAAAGTAGCTCTAGTCTGAGGACTTAAACACAATCTGTTGAGTGTTAGTCAAATTTTTGACAGAGGTTATCATGTGGATTTCTTTGAAGAACACTGTGAAGTTGTAAGCAAATCTACAGGCAAAATTTTTCTAAAAGGATACAGACATGGTAACATTTATGAAGCCAAGCTTTCAACAAATACTGATGGTTCTACAATCTGTCCGTTAAGTAGAGCATCAATTGAAGAAAGCTGGGATTGGCACAAGAAACTCTCTCATTTAAATTTCAACAATATAAATGAACTTTTCAAGAAAGATCTTGTGAGAGGACTGCCAAAATCAGTGTTTGCTCCTGATGGCCTTTGTGATTCATGTCAAAGGCAAAACAAAGAAAATCTTCATTCAAGAGCAAGACTGAATCTTCAATTCTTGAGCCTTATCACCTACTACATGTTGATCTATTTGGTCCAGTGAATGTCATGTCTATTGCAAAGAAGAAATATGCTATGGTCATAGTGGATGAGTTCACCAGATACACATGGGTGTATTTCTTGTACACAAAAAGTGAAACTTCATCTATCTTGATTGATCATGTCAAATAACCGGATAAATTGGTCAAAGACTCTGTGAAAATCATAAGAAGTGATAATGGCACTGAGTTCAAGAATTTGATTATGGAAGAGCTCTGCAAAGACCATGGAATCAAGCAGGAATTTTCTGCTCCTGGAACTCCACAGCAAAATAGAGTTGTTGAAAGAAAGAATAGAACTCTTATTGAAGCTGCACAAACTATGCTTGATGAAGCAAAGTTACCTACCTATTTTTGGGTTGAAGCTGTGCAGACTGCTTGTTTTACTCAGAATGCAACAATTATCAACAAGCATGGAAAGTCACCATATGAGATGGTGAAGAAAAAGAATCCAAATCTGAAGTACTTTCATGTATTAGGATGCAAGTTTTTTTTTCTTAAGACTCATCCTGAACAGCTATCTAAATTTGATCTAAAAGCTGATGAAGGAGTTTTTGTTGGATATCCACTTTCCACAAAAGCCTTCATAGTCTACAATTTAAGAACAAGGGTTGTCATGGAATCTATCAATGTCTCTTTTGATGATAAGAAGATTACTGGACTTGAAGATTTCAATGATCATGATCAGCTGAGATTTGAGAATAAAGCTTTAAATTCTGATTCTGTAAATTCTGATAGTCTAAATCCTGATACTGCAAACTCTAATGGGTTAAACTCTGATGTTATTGAAACTGTGGTGACTATGCCAAAGGAAAATGCACCTGTGTAGGGGGAGCATATTGAAGATCCAACCACATCTCAAGAAGCATCAGAACCAAGAACAGGCTCTTCAAGTTCTGATTCATCAAGTTCTGATGGGGCAAGTTCTGATAAGTCTGGAAACTCAAATTCTGATGGGCCAAATTCTGATAATTCTAGAAACTCAAATTCTGAAGGATCCAACTCAGAGAACATAATTTCAGGGGGAGCATCAGAGAATGTTGATGGAGACAGCATGGATCATGGGGGAGCATCCAATTCTAGAGATAATCTTCCATATGCAAAGAAGTGGACTAAAGCACATACACCTGACTTGATTATTAGAGATCCTGAAGCAGGTATAAGAACTAGAACAGCAACATCAAATGAATGTCTCTATCACTTTTTTCTTTCTCAGGCTGAACCAAAGAAAGTGGAAGAAGCTCTTTAAGATGCTGATTGGGTGCAAACAATGCAGGAAGAGTTAAATGAATTTGAAAGAAATAAAGTATGGACCCTAGTGCCAAGACCAAAGAACAGATCAATTGTTGGTATAAAGTGGGTGTTTAGAAACAAAACTGATAGTGATGACATAATTACAAGGAATAAAGCAAGGCTGGTTGCAAAAGGATATTCTCAACAGGAGGGAATTGATTATGATGAAACATTTGCACAAGTTGCTAGATCGGAAGCCATAAGGATATTTTTGGCTTATGCTGCTCACAAAAAGTTTACAGTCTTTCAAATGGATGTAAAAAGTGCTTTTCTTAATGGAGAATTGGAAGAAGAAGTATATATTGAACAACCTCCAGGTTTTGTAGATTCAAAATTTCCTCATCATGTCTACAGACTTGATAAAGCACTTTATGGCCTTAAGCAAGCTCCAAGAGCATGGTATGAGACATTAGCTCAGTTTCTTCTGGAAAGTGGATTCAACAGAGGGACTATTGATAAAACTTTATTCTATCTCAACCATGGAAAGGACTTACTTTTGGTACTGATATATGTTGATGATATCATTTTTGGTTCTACAAATTACAGACTTTGTAAAAGGTTTGCCAAGCTAATGCAGTCAAGATATCAAATGAGTATGATGGGAGAACTTAGCTACTTTCTGGGCCTTCAAGTCAAGCGAAATGAGGAAGGAACTTTTATTTGTCAATCTAAGTACACCAGAAATTTGTTGAAGAAATTTGGAATGCAAGACTGTTCAAGTGCATCCACTCCTATGGCCAGTGCAACAAAATTGGATAAGGATATTGGTATATCAGTAGATATTACTGATTACAGAGGTATGATTGGCTCATTACTCTATCTAATTGCAAGTAGACCTGATATCATGTATGCTACCTGTCTTTGTGCAAGATTTCAAGCAGATCCTAGAGAACCTCACTTAACAGCTGTGAAAAGAATTTTCAAGTACCTTAAGGGTACAGCTGATCTGGGATTGTGGTATCCTAGAGAATCAGACTTTAAGCTAATAGGTTACTCAGATGCAGATTTTGCAGGATGCAAAATTGACAGGAAAAGCTCAAGTGGAAGTTGTCAATTTCTTGGTGGCAGATTGGTTTCTTGGTTTAGCAAGAAACAAAAGTCAATTTCCACATCAACTCCAGAAGCATAATACATTTCTGCAGAAAGCTGTTGTGCATAGATTCTTTGGATGAAGAATCAGTTACTGGATTATGGGTTAACATATTCTAAAATCCATATTTACTGTGATAATCAAAGTGCTATTGCTATGACAGGTAATCCAGTTCAACACTCAATGACAAAGCACATCAGCATTAGGTACCACTTCATAAGGGAACATGTGATGGAGGGTAAAGTGGAATTGCACTTTGTTCCAACAGATCAACAACTAGCAGATATCTTCACAAAACCACTGTGTGAAGCTACTTTTACAAGATTGGTAAATGAACTTGGAATGGTTTCAGGTTCTTTCTCTAAATCTGATTAGTTTATGTTTTTATACATCAGACTTTATGATCAATATTTACAGATATTACTATCTTTGTGTATTCTGTGCTTAAACTAAAATTTTCTAAGTGCTGATTGTTGTCTGATGTGAATTTCTAAACTCTGATAGTGATATGAATATTTCTGTGACTATTCAATCCAATGAGGATAATTGTGCTAGATGCTGACCTGATAGTCTTTAATATACTAAATATCCCATGTTTGAAGTAATTGTTTATGTGGAAATCTTTTAACACAAGCAAATTCTGATACTGATCTTGGTTAGGTTTACTTTGTGTATCTTATTACTAAGTCAAAAACTAGAATAATGCTTCTTATCTGTTAAGTTCTGATGTTGGTAAATCTTATGGATGTACTAAGTGCTGATAAGCCTCACTTATCAAAAGAAAAAGAAAAGAAATAAATATCAGGTACTTCTTTGAGATCTAGAGAAAAATTTATGTGGAAGGGAAGACCCAAGTGCATTGCTGGTATTAAGTAATATGCATTAGAAAAGCAAAATAAAATTTTCATGGTGACTTTTCACATTCTCTGATTACTGGAGAAATACTCTGATAATAGCATAAATTCTGATAAGCAGTCGTGACTCATTTACACTAAGAAGCCACTGTAAAAAGGAATTTCAAAAGATGCATAAAATGAGCACAAAACAGTTGAGGTGGATTCATGCATAAACTCATTCTAGAGTAGACTTCAGACTAATGATAGATTTTGAGCAAAGTTCTTAGTTATGCCTTATTTCTAAGATGTACTGAAGTGAATCAGACTTTACTCTCTGTCTGATATTTAACTTAATGCACACACTTACACTCCATATGAATGATGAATATTACTGTGGTGATCAATGTTGTTTTAGATGAACAGTTTAAGTGTCAGTTGCATAAATTCTGAGGACAAGTTCTGATGGAAGTTCTGATGATTAAGTTCTGTTGAAGCCATATCAGTATTTGTGTAAAGAATTATAGAAATAAACATTCACTTTTTGAGTTAAGGAGCCATATTCTGATGACTTTTAAATTCTGATAATAATCAAGTTCTGATGCTGACGTGGCAGTGTTTATTTACTTGGTTTACTTTTAAGTCATTACTTAAACGGTTATATTTTTGTTCAGAATATTGGTTTATATGAGATAAAGCAGTGATACTAATTTGTTTAGTGGGAACAGTTTCTTTTTGAAAAACTGAACGTGCAAAGTAATCATTTCTTATTAACCGTGCCCATTAACTTTTATCTTAACTACTGCATGGCTGACAGGTAAGGTCTGTTCCACTTCTCAATAACTGTTGTCACGTGGGTTGTCTAAGTAAAAGAGATAAAATATTTTCAAATCTTCTATTCACATTTCTATTCTATTCACTCTCTCTCTTTTTCTTATTCTCTCATATTTTCTGACGATTTTCTATACTGACATTTCATCAAACACCTTTCGGGCAATCTTATTTCTCACCTATTTCTGATGGCGCCCAAGGATTTAATTGTTGATGGGGCCAAGTTTGTGCCAAATAACTATGCTGCAATCCTGAACAAGGCTGAAGCTCCATCAGATCTGCACTTTGTGCAAGATTTATTAGCCAATAGTGAGATTGGGTACGCTTTGACCCAACCTCAATCTATTTCAAGCAAACAAGTGCTGACGTTTTGGCGAACTGGGCTTTTTGATAATGGTGGTGCTGCTGGTTCACCAAGCATAATTTTCACATCAGGAGATGTCGAGCATGTGGTTACTCCAGGAGCAGTTCGTAAAGCTCTCCACTTACCTGAAGGTTGTACATTCTCAACAGTGGAGGATCCTGTTTTACAGCAGCTTATGGCCAGTCTGGGCTATGAGAAAAGTTTGGGAAAGCTGGGTCAACTGAAAAGATCAAATATCAGAAAGGAACGGAGCTTTTTCTTTGATTGTATCACCAAGGCATTCGCCAATAAATGCTCCAACTTTGATGTTATTTCCATCATGAGTCAGCAAATCGGGTATGCCCTTATCCATCAAACTCATTTTGATTTTGCAAATGCTGTGCTAGGTTTTATAGGGGATAGGATGATAGAGGATATGAATATAGTATACTTTCCTAGATTCTATCAGCTTATATATACTTATTGTTGTGTTGATGAACCCCAACCATCCAGTGATTTAATTTCACCCTTTAAGCTTGCAAAAAGGGCCTTTAATGATTCATTAAATGCTGACAATAAGAAACAGAGGATGAGACCCTTACAGATTCCTCAGTCGGTAAAACAAATCTTGGTAAATACTGATCCATAAACTTATACATCTGTCTATCCTGATGTCCAACCCACCAACTCATCACAACCAACACAATAGCCATCAGAACATACCATCTCTCACCAACCTCAAACACAACCACAACCTTCAACACATCCAGTGAAGCCTTCATCTTCAAAACCAAAGAGGACACAGACTGTGCCTCAGTCTCAGTAGAAGAGAAGGATAATTATTCTGAGAGATGAGTCAGATAATGAGAAACAGGTTCCACTATCAGAACCTGTTGTTGTAGAAGCTGAGAAGATCCCTTCTTAGAAAGATACTGAAACTGGGAGTTCTAGGCCCCTCAAAAGGCTTAGAAAGCTAAATTCTGATGATGAAGCTCTCAAAGTCTCTACTTCAGCAAAGAGACTTAAAAAGCAAAGAGCTAGGAGGGCTGTAAGTGAATCATCACACTCTGAAGAAATCCTGGAAGCAGCAGCTAAGGAAGGAGGTCAGGAATCTCTGATCCCAACAGAACCTGTGGTAATTGAATTACTTCTAACTGCTGAATCAGCTCACAAGCCTCTTATTAATGATCCAGTACATGCTAAAAATCCAGGTACAAGTGATGAAATAGATATTCACAACTTGGTTGTACCTGATGTTCTGTACTTGGAAGCTCCACCCACTCAAGTTACTCCACCAACAATACCAATTTTAGATGTTGATTTCAATGCAGATGTTCCAACAACACCAATTCTGAATCTGGAGGATGAAGATCAGATATTAGGTGAGCATCAAAATTTGGATGTTGATCAGAACTTAGTTGCAGATCAGAATTTAGAGGATGATATTGAAACCTTTATAGCCTCATATACTGTTATTCTATCAGAGGATGCTGATACTGCAGGCTCTGTAAAATCTGATGCTGACAATGCTGAAATTACCGGTGAAGCTGCTACAAATGTAGATGCTGATACAACTGGTCCATCTGGACATGCACCTCAACAAGCTCCATGCAAAGTTGTTCTAATCAAGAAGTTTGTTAGAGAGGATGCACCAGTACCTTGGAGTGAAACTCCTAGAGGAAATGAGTGGACTAAGGAGTGGAACAAAGTTAATTTTGTTCCTACTAAAAAAATTCTTGCTGAGCACCTGGCCAAAGCTGATGAAATGCTGATAAATGATGATTTCAAGGCACAGCTTAGAGTTACTGCATTGAGTACCAGGCACCTTCAAGGTCAAAACTCAATAACTCATGACAAGGTGAACAAAATTCAAGAATCATTGATTCAGCAATATATGAATGTAAAATTGGAAAAGAACAGATTTTTAAGCCAACCTTTGACCGAATTGGGTATATTGAAAAGACTCAGGAGAAGCAACAAGATCAGATTTCTGAAATTCTAAAGAATCAAGCTTCTCAGCAAACTCAACTCAATGAGATCCAATCCTCAGTGGAATTGCTTGTCTCTCTTCTTCTACCTACTGATGCCAAAAAGGGGGAGAAAGTGATTAAGTCCAAATGCAAATCTAGTCAAGTACTGAAGGGTAAGGATGATGGAAATGATGACCAGGGAAACTCTGAAAAGGGTAGAGGTCATGGTCAAGGTTCTTCATCAAGGACAGATGAAACTTCTATACAGAGATCAAACTCTGATGCTAATAGAAGAATAAGTTCTAGTAAACAAGTTATGACAAAGCCGGATGTCCTACACAGGGTGAAAGTCAAGAGTTTATGCAGAAACTGAAGCTCGAGGGGAAGGAAACAATAGTTTACTATCAAGACCCTAAGTTACAGAAGCTGGATGAAGAAATTTCAAAGAGATTATTTCTTAAAGAAAATCCAGGAATGGACTTTGAAAGTCTAAAGGAAGAAGAAGCCATATTTAAAGCGAAAAATGTCAAATCCAAGTCTAAAGCTTCTATTGTTGAAAAGAAAGTTCCAAAGCCTAAGGGTATTGTGATTAAGGAGAAGACAAATTCTAAGGCAACCAAAGCCACATCACAAGTGGAGGTAGATCCAAGATCCAAGGGCAAAGCAAAAATTGATGAACCTGTAAAGTTATACATGCCAATCATGGATGAAGAAATAATTAATGATGAAGATACTAGTCTGATTTTGAAGAAAAAGGATATTCAAACAACCTCTGACAGAGCTCATGTTGTTCAAGATCAGGACTTAGTAAAATATGATATTATAGTGAAGCAAGCAACCTTTGACATAGCTCAAGTTGGCTTGATATCAGAAGATAAAGAAAAGAAAACCTCTGACATTGCTCATGTTAAACCTTCAAGGATGTTACTACCTGGTTTTACCAAAGTTCAACAATCTACTCAACTTTTGAAGACTACATCAAGTGGTTTTGATGCAAGAGTTATTAGAGGAAAGGAAGCTAGAGACAAATCAGGATTGGGTAGTTCTAAAGGGAAGAGAGTAAACAATACTACCAATGATCCAACTTCCTTAAGTGAACCAGGAGTAGGAGCAACTCCTGAGAGATTGAATCAACTTGAATCTGTACAAATGGTTTACCATTCTGTGTTGAAAGAAGATGTCATGTTATACTTTATGACAGATGGGAGGGTATTCCAGATTAGGGAGAATGCTATTCCATTGAAGTATTTTGAAGAACTGGAACATGTTCTATTTCTACTTCAAGTGAAAAACAGATCAACAGATGGTGTTGCAGGTTATTTAAAATCAAATATTCAAAGATAGAAGAGGCTTTACTCTGTAAAGTCTGACAGCCCATACTGTCCTAAGTACAGATCTCACAGTGGAGATATTGTTGAAATGCAGCCTAATACTGCTAAAATCATCACTACATTTTCTGGTATTAAGGGACTTGAATTCAATATAGAGTCTGATAAAGCCTATATCATCAGACTAGATCAGGATATAAGGAAAGCAAAAATAAATGATCTCAGGGCTGCTATCTTTCAAACTGGTGAAGATACAGTTAAACTGAAAAAGGCTAAAAGGAGGATGGTCAATGAACTTGAATATGCTGAGAGAAGTCTGTTGAGGAACTATCTCAGAACAACTCTTGATATTAAAGAGATTATTCACTGAAGCCAAGTCAAAGATCTACAACTGCTTAAATTCTGAAGTGTATACAGACAGAAGCTGATATCAAACTTTAAGGATGGTAAAGCTGTAAGGACTGTAAGTTGTAGTTATCTAGTCAAATTCTCATGCATTTGTACTTAATGTTTTTGAAATCATCAAATATCTATTGAACTTGTATATTATACTAATTTACAAGTTGGGGGAGATTGTTAGATATATTTGTGATGTCTTGTCTAATGATGATTTTTGTTTAGTTTCCAGATCCAAATCAGGACTTAACTGGAAATTAGTACTTATACTGAAGTCAGGACTTAAGATATCAAAACTTAAGTTGTCAGAACTTAAGTTATCAGAAGATATTTATCAGGAGATAATATCAGGATGTAAGGAGACTTTCAGATAAGGAAGGCGGCTGATTGAAAGGAAAGAAGATCAAGACTAAAACAAGAAGAGATATGCATGAAGAAGAATTCTATGAAGAATAGAATACTTGGAAGAAAAGATAACTAGTTGATATGTTTTAGGATGCAGACTTATGTTCGATATCAATGAAGATTATCTTGTAACTGTGTGTCTATATAAATACAGCATAGGGTTTACACTATATGTGATATATTATTCAAGAATATTATTCATTGTAACCCAAGCAGCTCTCGTGATATTTGTTCATCACTGAGAGAGGACGGTTCCATTGTAATACTGTTTTATTAATAAAATTATTCTGTGTTTCATACTTGTGTTCTTAAATTCGATTTGATTGTGCTAGACACTGTATTCAACCCCCTTCTACAATGTGTGTGACCTAACAACTTGATTAAAGCAACAAGGATAATATCAAGCTAATCAAGACTTTCTAAATACCAAAGGGTTGGAGCAGTCAAAACAGTTTGCAACAAGTAAGATCAAGCCTCGATCAGGATGTATACATGAAGACCACTAATAAGTTAATGGCCAACAGAAGCAAACATTGGATAACTTGAAAGTGTTTGAGAGAATGTTCTACAGAAGCAAACAATGAAATGTTTTCAGCTGTTTGAATATCTTGGCATTTACAGCTAAGACTTGTTAGGATATTTTTCATGGCTACTCAGTGGAGTTTACAACCTATAGGGCATTTGTGGTTGATAAATAGAAGATGATTGAGAGTCTAAGTGCACAGTTCAACAACTCTATGCTCCAAGCTGTTATAGGAG
Organism: Apium graveolens; assembly: GCF_009905375.1. Classification (NCBI taxonomy): domain Eukaryota; kingdom Viridiplantae; phylum Streptophyta; class Magnoliopsida; order Apiales; family Apiaceae; genus Apium; species Apium graveolens. The sequence goes on from NC_133654.1 coordinate 91,235,674, forward strand.
AAATTAATGGTATTGATGATTCATATCCAAGCAGTGGAATGGCAGTGTATAACACATCTCATTTTTCAATGAAGCTAGTCAGCAAGGGTAAGGATTTTCAGGATATCCCAGCAACAGCTTAGTTGGAGCAATATAAGGATCAACTAATCAGACACAACACCATATTGAAAATCAAGAGGACACTACAAGAACATATCTGTTGTGACAAAGGGTTTATTGTCAATATTATTCCCAGAGTCTAGTTCTTAAGTGATCCAAATGGTGGAGTAATGATTAGAAGGGCTACTGATTATGGATGATTATTTCTCCAGTTTTCTATCTGAAGAAGAAACTGAGAAAGTTACAGAAGCTCTGATATATCCGAATTGATTGGGTGATTGTAAAGCAAGATGAACTCAATCATTCAGCAAGCAGATTGAAGGGGAGCTGGTATCCAAACCAAATGACAATATTGTAATTGGTACAAGGATAACCAGAAGTCAAACTGGATGAAAATGGCATTGTTACGAGGGACGAGGCTAAACTGGATACTAGGTTATTATTTGGAAGCAGTATCTAAAAGAAAGCACCAGTAATGAGATTTGAGGATATTATGACATATCAGGCACCTGTTGTACATTCTACCTGGAATTGGACTCTGGTAAATGTGAACAAGTGTACTCCTGGTTGGTGATTCAAAGGAAGTAGTCAATGCACAACAGTTCATGGACTTTGCAGTTGCAGATCTATTGGACTCTGTCTATCTCTTCTTCACAAGCTCCTTCTCCTTCTTGGGCTCGCGTAGATTCCCACCAATAATTCGAATCATTCTTTAGAAAATAATCATTCTTGTTGTTGTTGTATGAGCTATTGTTGTTGTTGTTGTTGTTGCAATTGTTGATGTTGCTGCTGGAATTGGTGTTGCTGGGCCAGCTGTACAGACTGCTGACGCAACAAGTTCATCATATCACTCACGGAAGGATCCCCAGCAGATCCATTATTGGGCTGAGAGTTTCTCTTTGGTGGCATCTCCTGAAACATAATAGTCATATATAAGAAAATGGATTGCTCCAGCAGTTTATATTTATGCATCAGGAGAGCGTTACCACTAAGATAATATTCTCATCCCCATTGTAATTGGATCCATCCTGAGTGAATGATTATGATCTAAAAATGCCAGCAACAGAAACAACAATAATAATAACAACAATAATAGCAACACACAATATATAAAAACTGAACAATAAGATAAAGCAGCTGAAATACAATAACCAACAGAATCCAACCAATACAACTGAAAATCCAACTGAAAAGAACCTATCCGAGTACACACCAAAATTGGCTGTCATAGCAGCCTCACCTACTACAAACTATCACAAAATAATGTACATATACAAAGTAAACAACTACAGAGCTCCTAGAAGGCAACTCTGAGCTCTGTATTTCTCTGCTGCAACTCTGTCTAGCCACTACCACTGCCACCAATGGAACCTAGCTCAAATACTAGCCAGTTCACTAGGTCCTGATACTGCACAGCTCTGAACTCTGAACTAATGAAACGGTCAACAGATCTAGCTCTCTCTACAGCCATCTGGGTCAATGCTCGCACACGGGCTCGCACCTCAGGGGAAGGGGCAGAAATACCCTGGAATGGTGCAATAGGTACCTGATCCAACTGAGCAGCAAACTCCGGACTCTGATCTCTGATAAAGGAAGTATTCAACGCCCTATGGACATGATAAGGGATCGGTGAAGAAGTACCACTAGGGGCCACAGGAGGTACCGGAGGTCTCATCATGGAAGAACTGGGACCGCAGCCGGGAGGGAAATCCCTGATAGCAGATACAGACCTACGTACCCAACGGGGACGAGGACCAGATCCAGGGATGTCTCTAGGCACAAAGGAAGGGACTGGTGGAGGAGGCATAGGGGTTTCCTCAGTAACAACATCAGGGGGTCTCTCAGAATCTGAGCTATCCGAATCGGAAGGATTCTCCCGAGATGGAGAACTCGAAATCGCAATAGGCCACTGCCAACATAATAAATATACAGGCAAGACACAACCAGGTCAAGGTAATTCTATCAAAAAATTTAATAGATTCCAGGGTAACGCTGTCGGAACCCTCGACTGACTCTAAAGGTTCGCTCCTCTATATGAGTTGCTGACTTACACCTAAAGACTCACATTATCACCTACTCGACACAATCCCTAACCTGAATCAGGGACTTGAACCTGTAGCTCTGATACCAACTGTGACGGCCTCAACCCCGGGGTCAGGAGTTGACATCACCAAACACAATAACCAAAATATAAATAACGAGATTATTATGAAAATATACTAACTTGACCCCAACCGAAGATCCGATCCAGGTTCAAGTATAATTCAGATTCTTATTATTACAAACCCTTTATTCAATATCTAACACACATTAACTTTATGCAGCAACTCATCAGACCTCATGGCCTAATACAAACTACCTCAGAGGAGCCAGGTCCAGTAGGGGCGGGAACACGGGTCGGTCTGACTGATCTTCTAGGCATCTGTGAGATATACATAACAGTTTGCAAGGGTGAGCATAATCGCTAAGCAGTACCAAAATATGAATAACGGAACAAAACAATAATGTAACAGTAATAGGAACAGAACTGCTATCATGATATCAACATTATGTAACGAAAATCAGAGATAACTGGATATCACTAACTAGCATGCTTCATTAAAACAACATAACAGTGTGCTGTAAAAATACCAGAGTTTAATTTTAGCATGCTAATCACATTTATAAAATCACTGTATCAACTACTCATTCCCTTACAGGAATCACAAAACCAAATCAGATACGTAGCGGATATGTGAAGACAGCTGATCAGGCTATCAACACCAGACGGCTCCAACTGCCATCTCATTCACCTGTTCCGGAACTCAGAGACTAGCTAGGTCTCTGACCTGCTGGACTAATCGGTTATACAGTGCGCGCAACCGAATTAGCCTCCTACGCCACCTCAATAGGCCCACTCTGGCCCCAACGTATCCCATATCTGATCGTTTTATCCAGTTTTCAAAATCACTTTTACTTATCTCTTTTTCAAAATCAATTCTGTCACAGCACACTATTCAAATCCTCTTTTTATTTAAATCACGTTTAGAGATAGGTGTTCTCAGAAGTTACTTTTCCTCAAAACATAATTTAAACAACATTTCAAATATGGGGGATACGTAACTTAAAACGTTTCTGTTCCATTACGAAAGTAAAACATTTAGCTATTCATATGCACTGTACCATAAAAGAATGGTCAGGGGTACTTGCCTTGCAACGCTTTACAAAACCCTAGGTAGCTTTCACGCTGACTTTAATCCTGGGAAAACTCGATCGGAATCTACAAATACAAAATACCCTAATTAGTTACACCGACATGCTTGATATCCTCAAATCCTAACAACTCAATCCGATAACCCGACTCGTATTATTACTATTATACACATAATCACGTAATCATATATCCCGAACATAAATAGGGGTAACATGTAGAATATAATTATGTACATTTACAATATATTTTTAGAAAATTTTGGCAGCATCTTATTTATTTATAAGACTACCCGTCGATTACAATCGACGTAAATAATCGCAACAATCCACAATATTACTCCACCATTTTATACCACGTACATCCCAACACCAATCAAAATTAATTATTTAAGTCCGAAAATATTTTATGTAATAATTTTATTTATTTATAAAATTTAGGACTCAGAACATCGTCATCACCGTCCGCTCGTAACGAGTCATCGCGGTACGGCGGCAAAATTTATTGGTGCCCGAAATATTCAGGTATCCAAATAAATTCCACCGATTTATTAAAAATAATTTCCCACGTGAATTAATAATATCACGAATTTTACTCAATAATTTCTGCATAAAAAGAAATAAAATTTCAGGATTATAGCAAAAATATTCACTGCATAATTTGGCCCAACAAGGCCCAATAGAAAATCAACACAAGCCTAACAAAACAGCCCAACTGAATAACCACAGAGAAGCACCGCACACGGCCACATCACACGGCTGCAACCACACCAACACACACGTGCCACCGCGCAGAATACACACACACATCACAAACACACACGCACATCACAAACACACACACACACACGCCACACAATACACACACATAATCACCTACCGCCGCCACCAAACCGGAGAATCGGTGGCGACAGCGGCCAGAAAAAGGGAAGAAACGGCGATGGAATAAAAGAAACAGGCGGCATAGGAATTACCGAGAGGAGGAAGCAAACGGAGGAGAAAGAAGACGCGAACATGGGAGTGAAAGAGAGACAAGAGACTAACAAGGACGAAGAGAAAGAAAAAGGGGGGATTTATTCTTTTGTTTGACAGCTGCCGCACCAACCAAAGCACACGTGTCCCCCCTGTTTTGATAAATCAACACATAGAATATAGGATATATACGAGGGTTTTATGACTCGGTTTGTCCCGGATTTGAAATTAACGAACCTGGGTGTACGAAAAGTAATTTCAGAAAATTTTGAAAATAATTTCAAAATGTCATAAATATCCCGGAGTTAATAAAAATATAAGTTTCGAAATTTTAAAAACACTTTCGAAGTGCGCTTTATACCCGCTTTTTCATAAATAACGAAACAACGCGTGCATGAAACGAATCCTGAAAATTCCCAAAATAATTTTAAAATTCTCCAAATATTATAACCTTCATAAAATATAAGTTTCGTAATTTTTAAAGATTTCCATAATTAAATTTGGATTTTACAACCAAACACACTCAGAAAATCATTTAAAAATAAATAATTAATAAAATATTGATTTCTCAATTTTATAAAGTCCTAAAAATAATTATTAAAATTATAAAATTATAAAACCAATTTTAGGGATAATTCAAGTATTTCTGAAATTAAAACTACAATGAAATCACTATTTTATAAGCAAAAATAATATCATATATCTCACTAATAAATCACACAATTCAATCCCACATAACAACAATCATAAATAATTAAATAACAATCCATAACTGCTGCCAAAACCCATACACACATTTTATTTATTTACTTAAACCTTTATTACACTTCCAAATATTAGAAATAAAATAAAAATACACGGGTCGTTATATCCTTTCCCCCTTAAGAAGATTATGTCCCCAGAATCTGACTTAGCTAAACAAATGAGGATATTTATCAAGCATGTCTGACTCTAATTCCCAAGTAGACTCTTCTACTCGAGGATTTCTCCACAAAACTTTTACTATAGGAATCGATTTATTCCTAAAGACTCGTTCCTTACGATCTAGGATTTGGACCGGTTGTTCCACATAGAACAAATCTGGTTGAAACTCAATCGGCTCGTATTCTATAAATTGATTTGAATTAGGGACATAGGGCTTCAACATAGACACGTGGAACACATTATGAATGTGCTGCCACTGCGGTGGTAACGCTATCTCATAAGCGACCTTTCCCACTTTCTTCAAAACCTCAAAGGGTCCTATAAATCTAGGGCTAAGTATACCCTTCTGACCAAATCGTACTAACCCTTTCCAAGGTGATACTTTTAATAACACCAGAGCTCCTATCTCAAAGTCCATATCTTTCCTATGCAAATCTGCATATTTTCTTTGTCTATCTTGGGTTGCTTCCAACCTTTTCCGAATCAACACTATGGCATCTCTGGTTTACTGAACCAACTCAGGACCTAACACTTTCTTTTCTCCTACCTCATCCCAATACAACGGTGATCTACACCTTCGTCCATACAAGGCTTCGTAAGGTGGCATCCCAATACTGGCATGGTAACTGTTATTATACGAGAACTCAATCAAAGGTAGGTGTTCATCCCAATTACCCTTAAAATCCAGAACACAGACTCTTAACATATCCTCTATGGTCTGAATCGTTCGCTCACTTTGACCATCTGTCTGAGGATGATAGGCGGTGCTCATATTCAATTTTGTTCCTAGGCACTCTTGGAATTTAGTCCAGAACCTGGAATTAAATCTCGGGTCTCGATCCGACACTATAGAAATAGGCGCTCCATGTTTGGTAACTATCTCATCCAAGTATAACTTCACTAACTTTTCCAACGAATACCTTTCATTGATCGGAAGAAAATGTGCTGACTTAGTCAATCTATCAATAATTACCCAAATAGCATCATGATTCGCTCTCGTCTTTGGCAATCCCACTAAAAAATCCATAGCATTGTATTCCCATTTCCACTAGGGAATCTCCAAAGGTTGTAACAATCTGCTCGATCGTTGATGCTCTGCCTTCACTATTTGACATACATGACACTTACTTACCCAATTGGCAATATCCTTCTTCATTCCTGACCACAAAAAATTTCTCTTCAAATCCTGGTACATCTTGGTACTACCAGGGTGGATAGAAAACCTAGAGTTATGCGCTTCCTGTAATACTTCGTTCTTCAACTCTATTACATTAGGAATCCAAACTCCGGACGAAAATCTATACAACCCTTGACTATCTTTTTGAGTACACAACTCTTCTCCCGTCAAAATATCTGATTCCTGTTCCATAACTCCTTCTTGGCACCTTTAGATCTTTTCCATTAATGCCGGCTGAAAAGTAACCTCATATAGTTGCTCCTGACTTCCACTAGGTACTCGAACCTCAATCTCCATTCTTTCTAAGTCTTGCGCTAATTCTTCCACAATCTTAACCAGATTCAGCCTTTCCTTTCTACTCAAGGCATCAGCCACCACATTGGCTTTACCTGGGTGATAGTTAATCGAACAATCGTAATCCTTAATCAGCTCCAACCACCTTCTCTGTCTCATGTTCAAATCCTTTTGCGTGAATATATACTTCAGGCTCTTATGGTCCGTATAAATATCACATTTCTCTCCATACAAGTAGTGACGCCATAATTTTAGAGCAAACACTATAGCTACAAACTCAAGGTCATGAACTGGATATTTCTGCTCGTGAGGCTTTAACTGTCTGGAGGCATAAGCAATAATCTTATCATGTTGAATTAGCACACAACCTAACCCTTTCAAGGAAGCATCACTATAAATTACAAAGTTTCCTGTCTCATCTGGCAATGCTAACATTGGAGCCGTCACTAATCTCCGTTTCAATTCCTGGAAACTTTCTTCACACTTTTCCGTCCAAATGAACTTCTCATCCTTCCTGGTCACCGTCCGCTCGTAACGAGTCATCGCGGTACGGCGGAAAAATTTATTGGTGCCCGAAATATTCAGGTATCCAAATAAATTCCACCGATTTATTAAAAATAATTTCCCACGCGAATTAATAATATCACAAATTTTACTCAATAATTTCTGCATAAAAAGAAATAAAATTTCAGGATTATAGCAAAAATATTCACTGCACAACTCGGCCCAACAAGGCCCAATAGAAAATCAACACAAGACCAACAAAACAGCCCAACTGAATAACCACAGAGAAGCACCGCACACGGCCACAGCACACGGCTGCAACCACACCAACACACACGCGCCACCGCGCAGAACACACACACATCACAAACACACACGCACGCACATCACAAACACACACACACGCCACACAATACACACACATAATCACCTACCGCCGCCACCAAACCGGAGAACCGGTGGCGACAGCGGCCAGAAAAAGGGAAGAAACGGCGATGGAATAAAAGAAACAGGCGGCATAGGAATTACCAAGAGGAGGAAGCAAACGGAGGAGAAAGAAGACGCGAACAGGGGAGTGAAAGAGAGACAAGAGACTAACAGGGACGAAGAGAAAGAAAAGGGGGGGTTTATTCTTTTGTTTGACAGCTGCCGCACCAACCAAAGCACACGTGTCCCCCCTGTTTTGATAAATCAACACGTAGAATATAGGATATATACGAGGGTTTTATGACTCGGTTTGTCCCGGAATTGAAATTAAGGAACCTGGGTGTACGAAAAGTAATTTCAGAAAATTTCGAAAATAATTTCAAAATGTCATAAATATCCCGGAGTTAATAAAAATATAAGTTTCGAAATTTTAAAAACACTTTCGAAGTGCGCTTTATACCCGCTTTTTCATAAATAACGAAAGGACGCGCGCATGAAACGAATCCTGAAAATTCCCAAAATAATTTTAAAATTCTCCGAATATTATAACCTTCATAAAATATAAGTTTCGTAATTTTTGAAGATTTGCATAATTAAATTTGGATTTTACAACCAAACACACTCAGAAAATCATTTAAAAATAAATAATTAATAAAATATTGATTTCTCAATTTTATGAAGTCCTAAAAATAATTATTAAAATTATAAAATTATAAAAATAATTTTAGAGATAATTTAAGTATTTCTAAAATTAAAACTACAGTGTAATCAATATTTTATAAGCAAAAATAAAGTCATATATCTCACTAATAAATCACACAATTCAATCCCACATAACAACAATCATAAATAATTAAATAACAATTCATAACTGCTGTGAAACACCATACACACATTTTATTTATTTACTTAAACCTTTATTACACTTCCAAATATTAGAAATAAAATAAAAATACACGAGTCGTTATAGAGAGCATGTCTTTTAGTTAAAGAGTCACTTGCGGAAACACTTATTAAATCACTTGTTAAAGTTAATCTTTCAAGACTGGTTATAAGTGTGGGATATCATTCATTGCATATTAGTTGGAAATCCCATCCGTAAGAAATTCTTAATATAAGTTCACAAGTATTAAATCTTCAATATTTAAAGGACTTGTGAATTTATCAAAAATCCAGTACCTCGTACTTAGTGCTAGTATCTTGATTATCATGATTACAATGTCAATAAACATTTGTGGTAATAAAGTATTATAGCATTAAATATGAATATTATTTTAATTGGTTTAAATTATGATGGTAGACAATTCCATTCCATATCAGTCTCATAATTTAAATTATATTAAAATAGTATGCAACATAGTTATTTATATCATGTACGAATAATTGTGATACTTTTAGTATTAGTGATAGTATTTAGAATTTTTGTTCTAAGTAATTAATTCTTATTTCTAAAATCACTAATATTGAAAGTTGAAGTATTTTCTAAATTATGTGTATAAAACTCTCAATATTTTATATGCTTAGAAAGTATTTCGAAAGTTACTAATTATCCAGAGAGCGATTGCCATGTATATAAATCATATATCCTTTTGGTGATTATTCAAGGATAATTTTAAATATTTAAGTGCTAGTATCTAATTTATAGATATTTAGTATTTATTTTTGGTAGTTTGTATTATGGAAATTGAAGCAATTCAATGATTTTATTTGCTCCATATTTCAAACTAACTTAAAATAAATAAGTAGCATGATTGATTATAACTAAATCTGTCAAAAATTGATATCTAGTATATTGATTGTAACTTATGTGTTATAAGTTAATTATGAGATTTCGGTTTTAGTGAATTTAACAATGTTTACATATCAAGAATTCACTGAAATCAGAATCATGATTGTAGCATTATTAGTTGTATGCTAATTTTTGACTTATATCAGTTAATGATATTTAGTTAAGAGTTCAACTATGAACTAATTGTGAAGTATTAGTATTTGTAGCATTACTTAGAACTCCTCTTAGTAATAAATGCTTATCCTTAGTCACTTGTACTAATATAAAAAGTGTAAAAATCTTCCTTAAAGTACAACTATGGTTACAATTTTTGATGCTTTATTATAAATAACCATATGTTGCCCACTTAGAATAATTTTTATACTTATCTGCAAATTCCTAAACACTTTGATAATAGATGCATTACTCAATGGATCAAAGTATATGGAACTTAGAATATCTTTCTAAGATTGCAAACAAGACAATGTTGGTTAATGTTGCTATATTTATCGAACCAATATTGTCTGAGATATTACAGTTGTTAGGAGTTAACAATTGTATAGAATATGAAATTGAATGCTAATGTCTATTTGATAGATAGTTGGTATTTTGTTCATTGATATCTTATTTTAATTTATTAAAATAGGGTGCAGCATAATTATTGGTATCTAAAGTACTTGACAAGAATCAGTCAATGATATATTGTTAATATTTTATTGCAGATAATTGTGAGATTTTAAGTTCTAGTGAATTTACATGCTTTGCTATATCTGAAAGATTCACTATAATTTCAAATTAGCAGTATAGTCATTCTTATTAAGATTATTTATCTATAAATAATACTGTTGGTAATAATTTTATAAAGATAGATTATGGAGCTTTTGACATTAATGAGAATTGCTTAGACTTTACCCTAAGTGATCAATGCTTTTACCAAAACTCATTCATATTGAAAGACAAAATCTTTCTTGTTAGGAAATGAATACACATAAAGGGGGGTGAATGTGTTTTACTATTTTTATGTTTTTCTTGAATTCTTTTTCTGGTTGAACAAAGTAAATTGAATCTTGTAATGAAATGTATTCATGTAGAAGTTAAACTTGCAAGAATAAAGAACAAATATCTTCAAAACTCACTTAATTTTATATTAAAATTAAGAATGTTTTGCTACAAAATTTCTAGGCTCTTTGTTGATAAAGAGCTTAGCTTCTTCTTAAGAGAGTTACAAGATTTTTCTATCTAAATTATTACAACCGACTAAAGGACCAGTGTTAACTTTATAATTTAGTTAACTACTGGTTTACACAATGTACAATAAGACATGCTATTAGCTTTTTGTAAACAGTCACTTGTCATTTCCATTTATAGAAAAGTGTATCTTCTATTTCTGGCTTAGCATATCTTAGCATCCTGTGTTTACTTTGATCTTCCTTTGTCAGTTAATCTTCACCATTGATCTTGCACATCCTTCACGCTGCTTTTTGTAGACTTTTCAATCCAGCTGTTTGGATTTTTTGTTGATTGTAGATCTTGGATATTGAACTGGTCTGCAATTTTGTATTTTGAGATTTTACCTCGAGATCTCCATTTGGTCTATAGAGAACTTGACATCTCGATAAGTATATTGGCTTATCGAGATCTCTAATACTCCATAGTTAATTTGACTTGTAGAGGTCTCTGAGTTCTCTATAGGAGAATTTGGCTTGTCGAGATCTCTAGTCTTCATATCTTCACTTTGACTTATCGATATCTCTGAGTTTTCTAGTGGTTTATTGACTTATCGATAACTCAGAGTTCTCTAGTCAAATTTGACTTGTCGATAACTCTGAGTTCTCTAGTAATGAGATGACTAGTCGATATCTCCAATCTTTATGTCTTCATTTGGCTTATCGATATCTCTGTGAGTTCTCTATAAGCTTTCTGACTTCTCGATAAGTCATTTGGAGTTCTCGAGTGACTTCTCTATAACACTAAATTTGTGACTTGTAGAGATCTTGACTTATAATATTTTTATCCAAATAGATTTATTCAACTCCAAGCTTCTTCAAAAATTCTTCTGAGGCATGACCTTCTCGATATTCTTTCAGATAGAATCCTTAGGCTTGATACTGTTTAAACAAAAAGACTCTAGTATACTCTTTTACATTTTTACAGACTTTAAATGTTACAAGTACAACTGCAAACTAAGATTACAATACAACTGACTTAGGGTTGTCAATTTGACTTAGTCTTGTTAAAGTACAGGCATTTCTTGCATAATAATCTCCCCCAATTTGTGAGAAGATTGCTTAACACAAATTCATGCCTATTAACAAGACTAACCCCAAGTTAAAATAAAATGGAAAATGAAATTAATACATAAAGCTTGATAGAATTACAACTTTTATACATCAGGAAGTTTATAAAGTTTAATGGTTATAGGTATCAGGTAAAGACAATTTTTGTTTCTGTTTCTTCTCTAAGAGCATCCTTTAAGTGATCAAGAATTTCAAGTTCTTCTATTATAGGTGTATCACTTAGAGCTTCTACAAGTTTTTGTCTTGCTACCTTTGGATAACCACTGTTTAGTAGATCAATCCTGAATCTTGAGAATCCACCAGCTTTAATGTTTAGAAATTTCCCATCCTTTGAGATTCTACTCATTCCTTTGGCTTTGAGATCTTCTGATCTTTTTATATACATCTCTATTTCTTCATCATACTTCCTCCTTCTCTCTTCAGATTTATCCTTATTTCTTTTTATTGTTTCTTCCCTTTTAATTAACCATTCAGCTATAAATGATCTCCATGCCCTTGTAGCGGTATCATTGTCCTTTAGCAAGCTTATTATTCTCTTAATTTCTGTGGGAGAGAGAGAATCCATTAGATCACTGCCAAGAAAGGTGAAGGAACCATCTTCATAGAAAATTCTAACTTCCCTACAATCCAGACTCTGGCTATATCCTCAGCAAGTTTTTGAAAATGGTCTTCATCTGAGATGCACCAATTTAAAGGTAGGAAGTCAGATTGCTTGAAACAGTTCCAGATGGCCCTTTCAGTGACTTCAACTTTTTCAGTAGACTTGACTTTCTTAGTTTTCCTCCCAACAGATTTGAGGTTGACTTTTAGTGAAGGCCTGGCTAAAGGTAAGGTTGTGATTTTCTTGAGATTTGTTTGGCTTGTGGTGATTGGAATTTTTAGGAAAGAGTTAGCTGTTTGTTTGTACAGGAATTTTGGCTTTGAGGTGGTTTGATGTTTGAGTTAGTTGATGTTATAGGTTGAGCTGAGGTTTGAGCTAGTTGTGTTTGGATTTTTAGGGTTTGTTGTGGTTCTGAACCATCATGTCTTCTCTTACTCCTCCTTTCAATAGCTCTCTTCTTCTCATCATTCTTCTTATCATCCTCCTTCTTCTTCTCACCACCCTTGCTTCCGGATGGCTTAGTGGACTGACTTGGATTTGAGCCAGAAGGATTTTGATCATCTTCCTTCTGCTCATCATCATCCAAATCATCCTTGTTGATTTGAGTTTTGGGCAAGTTGGCTTTAGCATCATTCAAATACCTCCTCAACAACTTTATCATCTCTACATCATCATTATTCTTATTCTTCTTTAATTTTAAGCCAGTTTCCAGAATCATGATAAGCTTTTTATTGGCCATGACACGTTGTTTGAGGATTTGAAAATGTTTAAAATGTTTGGTGTTTGGACAGATTTATGCTATACCTTTGTTTTGCTGAAGATAAGCTTCAGGAAAAGCACCGACTTGTGCATTCTTCAATTCAGTTAGCAGTAGGGTGTTTTCATGAGTTACAACTTTGATTTTGTTGATCATAATATCCAACTCAGATGCCCTCCTTGAGATAAGATAATTGAGGGACACCTGTATACATCTGTTTATCCTGAGTCATTGATATTGACCATAATCCTCTTTTGTAGAAAATTATCTTGATTCACCATGACCACCCTTAAGAAATTTATTATTTTGTCCAGGGTCTTTTTGTATGAGAAGTAATTATCATTGAGAGAAGCTTTTAGGGCCTTAAGCAATTCATCAAACTCTCTGCTCAGACTTGGTCCTTCAGCAGCCCTAATAAGTATTTCCATGTTAAGATCCACTTCTTAATTTAAATTCTGTGTAGCACCCTGGACTTGTTGTGATGATCTGGATTGTGCTAGCCTAGCCTCTATCTCTCCCTTAGTCTTGTTGGCAGGCATGCGAGGAATTTCAGACCTTATCTGTTCTGGAAGAGGTGGTAGAGGAATGTTGAGCTTGCCCATGATGGCTCCCAAAGCAACAGAGTTTTGCATTTGGAGGTGCTTGTGAGAGTCCACCAGGGTCTTGATGTCTATCTGTTGACTTTTGACTAGAAAAGTCAAAGCTTGAACTTGAGTGGTGAGAAAAGCATTGGAGTTTTCCAAAGAAGCTACTTGATCCTTGAGTGCTTGAATGTCTGAAAAGGAAGAGCTTGGAGCAGAGATAGCAGTAGAGTGGCCAAAGGTAGCTTGCACAAATCTTCGAATCTCATCAATGCCCAAAGGTGAAGGAGTGTATCTTGCAGTATGCATCTGATCCAACTTCAACCTTGTGTCATTAGATTTAGTGATATGATCTTGAACAAATTTGTGCAAGGCTACAAAAGACTCCTTGAATTGACTTACACTTTTATTAATCCCACTGAGATCATACCTAGACATTTGTTGTGAGAAGGTCTTAAATTGATTTTTGATCTCAGTTTGTGAAGGGATGATTTGGTCCATCTTTTCTCTGACCATCTTCATTACTTTGTCCTGATGACCATTCAATGTTATTTGTAGAACTTTTCCAAAGTTGTGAAAAGCCTTGATTTGAGCCTTGTAGACTTTATTGATGGCATCATAAACCTCTTGTGGAGTGAGAGATCTTGCATTACTTCCCAAGATAGTAATGTACTCTTCTCTGAATTTTGCTAACAAGGCATCCATCTCAATTGTGAAATCCTTGTCCAACCAAGCATCACAGTTAGCATCCTGACCAGCTTCATCCACAATGTTTCCATGATTTTCTTCCACATCAGCCTGGTAGGAGAGCATGATAGCTCGGTAATCTTGATTGGACATATTTGATGTAATGACCCTAATTTTTGGAATTTTTGAAACACGGATGAATAGTAACTTTTGCTGATGATGCTGATTAAGGAAAATTATCAGACCACGCTATATAGGAGTACTGTTATGGATTTCTAAGATCGTATTAGTATTCCATAAAGTAAATAAGTGTATGTAAAGATCGTCAGAATCCAAATCCGAACACTTTGATTTTTCCCGAAAATCCACCAGATACCGAAAGAATTGAGTATAAGGTAACATGATAAAAAGGATTTAAATTCAAGGATTTTTAGAGAGGATCATAAAAGGAATATAAAATATTGAGAAAGGTTTAGGGGAACCTAAGTAATAAGATCTCGGGTATGATCCCTCAAACGATAAACGAGAACGAAAGTTAAGCGAACCGTATAACAGATAAGCGATCATTAGCCAAGTAATTAGGGGTTAATCAAAGAGGTTAGTGGATGATGATGTCATCACACCAACAAGAAGAAGACAAGTGTAAGAGGATGACATGAGAAAGATGACATAGGCATGGTGACATAAGCATGACAAATGGAGGGATTGGTTAGTTGATTGTGAGCCACACAATCTTTACCATGGTAAAAATCTAATTAACAACAAAAGGAAGTAACCAACTAAACACCATACAAATCATTTAATCAAACTAGAAACATTTTTACTTCACTTTTTCTTCCCTTGCTCTCGGCCAAAACCAGAGCAGAAACTTAAAACTACCATATCTCCTTCAATACTCACTCACATGTTGTGTTCTATAGCTCGTTGGAAAGGTATTGAGATGGCCTACAACTCTTGTTCACAAGTCTCATCTAAATAAGCAAGTTAAGACCCTCATTTTTACAGTTCTTTAAATCGGACTTTTAGAAACTTCAAAACCTAACTTTGTGTTCGTGATTTCTTTGGAAAGATCAAGCTTGTAGGAGGTTAGATTAAGGCTCCCTAAGGCTTCCTAGAAACTTAACACCTACCAAGGAAGGTATCAACTTCAAACCCTAGCTTTGATTTTATGATTAAGTTTTATTGAAGCATTGTTAGTATTAAGGCGTGATCTTTGATTATAAGTAGTTTTGGTGGATTTGTATTGGTTTTGAATATTGGGTCTTTGATTGGTTGGATAAATTGGTTAAACTTGGAGTTGGGGACTGAGTTTGTAGTATGATGGTTGAATATTGTTGTATTGGTGGTTGTGAGTGAATTGATGATAATTTAGAGTGTTAATTAAATTGGAAATCACGTAAACATAAACGCATAATGCCCGATTTTCCTTAACTGTTCTGTTCTTAACTTTAGGACCCGTGAACTCACTTAAAGATTCTAACCTTTGCCATCTTTAGATAGTCATGTTACGAGCTTCGTTTTGATATGTGGTTCGCTTGAATCCGATGTACGGTTTAGGAGAAACGACCGTTTTAAGTAAGGCGTTTCGCGAACAAACCATTACCCCTCGCCTTACTTTGAAACCTTGGTTAAGGCCCTTAAATGACTAATTGGAGTATGAAACAATTATGTAAAGTGGACTAGGCAGTTGGTAGGGTATTCGCGAAAGCTTCGTCTTAAAATTCGTAACGGTTAATTTATTAAAAATGGTGGAACCGAGGGTACTCGAACGACTTATGTGATTTGTTAAGCGTAGAAATGACCATAAGCAAACATTAGGGTTCAATTGGTTAAAGTCTAGTTTCTTAAGCCACCGTTATTTAATTCCGGCTTATGTTGTTGTTCATAGGTTACCGGACCCACTCTAAGCTTAAGTCTACCCCGGAGCAGTCAGGCAAGTTTTCTACCCGTTATACTGTTGTTGTGATGTAAATATATGTATATGCATTATCTTGTGATAAGTGCATGATTGTTATTATCAAATCTTGCGATATATTGGAGCATGTGATATGGTTTATATGCATGTCTGTTTCGTAATTTTGATATCTATTTGTTGATTCCAATGCTTATAATTGTGTAATACCTATGCTAGAGATAAGCAGTAGTTGCGTATACCCTTAGTATAGGGGACCCAAAGGTGAACATTTTCTAAACCGGGAGTCGATGTTCCCGAGTATATTATATATATATATATATTTATAATATATAGATATAGTTTTCAAAACTATTAATCGAATAAGGTTTATTCGATAACTGTATTTTAATTAATGAATATTATTTTTGAATATTTATTCGAGGACTTATGACTCCGTTTATTTTATTTAATGAATATTATTTTGAATATTCATTCGAGGACTTAAGACTCCGTTTATTTTATTTAATGAATATTATTTTGAATATTCATTCGAGGGCTTATGACTCCGCTTCTTTTATTAAATAATATTCTTTATTTTATTAAAGAATAATGTTTCGATAATCAAACTTATTTTCGATTATTCAAATAAAGATTGTACTTTCGTATAAGTATATCTTTGGTTATTTATTATTCATTTCAAGAATGAGTTTTAAAACTTCTACTTCAAATTATTTTTATAAAGATTATCCTTATGGGAATATTATTTAAATTATAATATTTAGATATTTTCTAATATATCGGGACTGATTTATTTCATTAAATCAGCATTACTCCAAACATTCTTAAAAATATTTTCGAGTCTTCAAAATGATTTTTAAAAGTTAGAGCGGATCCCAAAACTCATTTTTATATTTAAGATCTTCCTTTCGAAGGGGATTTAAATACTCGCTCAAAACCTGAGGGATCCGACTCAGTGATGTATTTTACATTCGCAACGAGGTTGCTGTTTTGAGAAAACATCTTGATTACTTGCCCATCGTTCGGGAAGTAAGTTCATCTAATTGAGTCGGCATAAGCAACATGGGCTCAGTGGGCGTCCATGAAAGTGTAAGTGGCTCAGTGGGAGTCCATCAATGCGTAAGTGGCTGAGTGGCAGTCCAGCATAGGTCCTAATGTGGCCAGCGTGATGACCGGTGGGGAATTCGTCCATCTACTAGTAGAAAAGGTTACGTATTGGTATCCTTGCCTGATCAGCAAGATATCAGGTTTATGCCAAGGTTTTCTCATTTCCAAATTCATTGGATATTGCAACTCTGTTTATAATTTTCATAACAGAGGTTTTCAAGGAGTGTATGAAATGTATATATATAGGTGTATATATATATCGGGACTAATGAAGTATCTCGTAACTTCATTATTTATCATGATATTTCAAATCTTATCTTGTAGTCTCATCTATGTGATGAACTTTTGAAATGGATTATACCTTGAACGGTGGTAGTTCAAGTAGTATTTGGGAAAGATATAAGTATATTGGAGTATCTTTTAACTTCATCTTTTCAACTTATATCTAGTTAATGATTATCTAATGCATGACAAAGATTTTCAGAAAAACGTTGAGACAAGGTTAGATATATGAGATCACCTTGCAACGATATTTTTATACAATTATAAACTGGAACCCTGTGTATATTCTGCATGGAAGAGGATTTCAAAGATTTTGAAAAGTATATATACATATATACTAAATATTTTGCGACTTGGTCGCATTAAGAGGTCAAGCTTGGTTCAATTCTTCTTGACCAAGACTTTCATGAGTGCTATGAGAATGCTCATATATTGTTAATCATTATATATATTATTTTGGTGGGCTTGTTGCTCACCCTTGATTTCTTTTTTCATCACACAACAACAGATAGACAAGATGAACAGGATCAAGCTCCCAATTCGCGAGCGGATAGGAAACGTTCTGCAGTTTCCTGTAGGCGATGATGCCGCCGTAGCTGAGGTAGGAACTACCAATAGGCTAGGTTTTCAACTATTGATGTACCAGACTTATGTATATTATGAATTGTAATAATGGCAAGGAATATGTAAATTATTCAGAAACCCTTTTGAGGTGTAATGACTTATAATTTTGGAATAAAATGACTTGTGTTATTTGTGGTATTCATCTCTGAGACTATAACTTGTGGTGTGTGTGTACATTATGGGGTCACAGTATGCAGTAGTTGGTTGACTGTTAAGATTAAGTATTGATAAGGGAAATGGAACTCGTGACAACCCGAATCCCCGACCCTGGATTTGGGGGTGTTACATAAATGGTATCAGAGCTAAGCGTTATAAACCTCAGAGATGATTTAAAATAATAAGTTCAGTAAGATAATAAGAACTCTTGCCAAGTTCATAGTCGGACTACCTAACGTAGTACTGACAGTTAAAACCCTTATGGGAACCCTTATAAATATCGTGATAGAAGCGTAGTTCGTTATCGTATATGGTAGTGGGACTCCGAACCCTGAGGTTGAGGAGCAACAACGCGATGATGTTTTATTACTTATTGGAGATCAGATTATGGATCCGATAGAGCGTCGTAACGCGGGACCAGATGATGTTCATATTGAGGATGTAGCGGTTGAGGATGTTGTCCTAGAAGGGATTGTTGCTGAGAAGAATCCCGTGGAGGATCCTGACAAGAATGAATAAAGGACCACTGAGGAATTGATGACTATGGTTAGGGCGACTACCAGAGGTAGGATTGGCCAGTTACTACCGGAGGTTCATTCAAGTTCGTAAAGATAGTAGCCCCTTTAACGCGCTTACTCGTAAGACTGAGAAGTTCGAATGGACAGAGAAATACGAGAACAACTTTCAAGAACTGAAACAAAGATTGGTGACGGCCCCTATGATGGCGTTGCCGGATGGAAAAGGAGATTTTGTGATGTGTAGTGACGCTTCACATAAGGAATTAGGGTGATTCTTATACAGCACAACAAGGTAATCGCGTACGCGTCAAGACAATTAAGGGAATATAAAATTCGATGTCCCCACCCATGAGCTTGGGCTCGTGGCAATAGTTTTTCCCTAAAAGATTTGAGGCACTACTTGTATGGAGAGAAGTGCGAGATTTACCTAAGCCATAAGTGCTCTAGTAAATTTTCACGCAGAAAGAGCTCAACATGTGCCAGATGAGGTGGTTAGAGCTAATCAAGGATTACGATTATGGGATTCTTTATCATCCAGGGAAAGCAAAAATGGTGGCTAATGCCCTTAGTGTAAAGGAGAGACTCGAGAATGATAATGTCTTTGAGAGAGTTGATAAGAGATTTTGAGGAAATGGAAATAGGAGTGAACGCAACCGGAGCCGGTACCGAAAAGCTGTTTGAGATTGTAATGCAGGCCGAGTTATTGGAAAAAGATTAGATTGTGCCAAGAAAAAAAAGTAATGAATGAAGGAAGGGAGTCAATGACTGGAAAAGAGATTAATACCGAGAAAGATTAAGGGAATAATAAGGTATTCCGACAAAAATTGGGTTTCAATGTTCAAGAGCTTAAGGACGGGATCTTAGATGAAAGTCATAATTCGAGGAATAAGATTTAGGGGAAACCCTGAATGTGATAGTCAAGGAGGACGCCATCAAGATAGAAGGAACCCATAACATAATGAAGTGGAAAATAAGGATTTAAAGCAGGTAGGATGACCCCGATTATGGGGAGGAGGAGAAAATATTTCATACTGAGAAAACAGAAGTCGAGCAAGATAGGGAGAACTAGGACAATACTCCTATGGGGCAATTCATGGACCTGCCTAAACAAAACTTATACTTTTATTCCCAACCACCACCATGAGGAAACAATGCGGTAGGAAATTCTTTCATGACCTTTAAGTCGCTAAGCTCTCAGAGTTCCAAGGAACAGGTTGACCTAGTCGAGGCAAGAGCCTGGCTAAAGGGAAATATAGGAATCATTGGAGATTCTAAATGATTGACGAAGCACAAAAGACTATTTTTGTCACTTACCCCCTAAGAGAGAGGCCACCCGTTGGTGAAAGGCCAAGAAAGGCACGGAGCCAGAGGTTATAATAAACTGATTAAAGTTCAGATAATTGTTTTCGGGAAAGTACTTCCCAATGTTAGGGAGGTAGTGTAAAAGCTTTAGAACCAGAACAAAAGCAGGACGAGTATGATGAATTATGAATCTAAGTTGTAAAAGTTGTCAAGATTCGTTCTGAGGACACGAATCTAGAATGACGGGATGTTTGAAATCAATGCTTATGTTGTGTTGGTTCATGTAATGGTTGTAATGGAAACGAAAATAAAAGACTGAAAAGGGCAGGAGTATAAAGGGATATAAAGGAAATAGAGTTGAGAAGTGATAAGGGAGTTAGGTATGGGAAACCCTAAGAAAACCTTGCAATAAATATAGAGAAGTGTGTCATCATCAGCGCGATGGTGACTGATCATGAGATAAATTCAAGGTTTGAAGGCGTAAGCGATACGTATAGTTAATTCCCTTAAAGTTGACAGTATTCGATGAAAATTTGAGATAGATTGATTGATTAATAAGGAAAAACGGATGGACTGAGGAGACAAGAAATTAAGAAATTAGGAAAATTGGATGAAGGAAGTGACCTTCAAAAATGTGAAGTGTAAGACCGGGGGCATGATACCCAGAAAGGGAGACGCCAGGTATGAAAGATATCCCAATATTGAGATGACTGTTGAAATAAATAAAAGAGGTAAATGAGTAGTTAGAACTAAAAGGTTCACGTTGAACACGACCAATATCTTCTAAAACATCCCTGTTATCATTACTGAATCAGGCAAGAAAAGTAGATAACCGTTATTATCTTTTAGAGGCCATATTGATTAACCTCATTTTGAATACAAATGTTACTGTGAAATTGGTATAGACTATCGAGGTGGGAATGATTGAATAAGATAATCTATCAAGGATATATGACTTGATTTATCCATGGAAGAGTGTAAGTATCTTTTAAAGGTGGAATTAAGGATAAAACCCCGATAACTTGAAATGAATCCTAGGGGAATGCATAAAGGTTGGCATTTCACCCTTAATAGGGAAAGCATGAGTTTTGACAGTATGAATTGGAAAGGATTAAGGTAACAACAACCTTTAAGGATCAGTGGAGAAATTTTTCAGAAGTATATAGACAATGATTCTGGTATTAGTAAATGGTATCTTGATATGCCCTGTGCCTAGGGTGTACCTGATGAAGGATTTAAGGATAACCTTAGAGGTTTTACAAGGAGAAAGGTAATATTCAAAGTTCTTAAGAATAGAAATTTTGATGAAGGAAATATGATGTAATTATAATAATGCCAGGTGGGGCACGTATTGAACCATAAGAAAGTATAGATCGATCCAATGAGGGTCGAGATTGGTGAAAACAAGAAGGACCCAAGATAAGAGACGTCTTAAGTATGATCGAGAGTCAGTCGTGGCAATGTTCACATCTAAAGACTAAGGCAATGACTTATAGAAAAATGGTAATTTTTTTTTCTCACCAGGACTTAAGAGAAGCATTTTCACATAAGTAGTGATTGAAATGAGGTAGAAATTTTAGTTGGAGGTGGTTAAAATGACATTGATTGTAAGAAAATTTTACTATCAGGAAAGGCCAAAGAGGTGGCCAACACTTTAAGTGTAAGAGGACAATTATCGGCGCTCGTGCCAGAGGAATACAGTGATAATGGTTAATTCCGTGAAGGTTGTATTATGGTGTAAAATATTGACATTCCTTCTGATGACTGTGCGGTACTCAACCGTAATAGTAGTTTGGTAAAGATTTAATTCATGTAATC
The DNA here is from genome assembly GCF_009905375.1 of Apium graveolens. Lineage (NCBI taxonomy): Eukaryota > Viridiplantae > Streptophyta > Magnoliopsida > Apiales > Apiaceae > Apium > Apium graveolens. Next base: position 91,257,669 of record NC_133654.1, read on the forward strand.
GCCGTGAGCGGGCTTTCTATCTTAGAAGGTCCTATCTTGAGATAAGCCAGGAGCATGTTACGAAAGGACAAAATGAACCTTTGAGCTTCATGTCTCCCAGTAAAGAAATATGGTTAATAATGGTATTAGCCTGCTATCGTTGCATTGATTGAAACTCTTCTGCAATTTTATCTGCTTCATGTCATATATGTACGTCAGGATCAGGAATGTTCTTCACGAATCATGAATGGTGATTATTTTACCTCCTTAGAAGGATTCGATATGATATGAATGGACTCCGTATGGTTAGCTATTAAAACTTCATGGAAAATGAATGACTACAGTAGGTCAATGGTGGACCCTAGTAATGCAGCAATGATTCTTTGAATAATGAGCCGATTACAACCGTGAGAGTTGTAGTGTAATGGATGTTGAGATTGGGTATCACTAATCGGGTTGTGGTGATGTATAAGTTATCATTAATAGACTAATTAAGTCAATTATTTACCTATTGAATACTTAATCCTTCTTATCAATAGAGAGTCGTATTACTATACGAGGAAGGTTGCGGTGCAAGCATAGAATTCTAGTAACGATGATGTCTAGAATGAGATCCCAGATTCGATTTTCGATGTCGAGGGAGTTTCAAAGGTGATTGTGTATAAGCTCGAGCAAGAGCATGGGTCCATAGAATGACGGACAGAATATCAAAAATATTTAGGCATGTGAAATACGATGTTATAATACCTGATGTTGATATATATACGTATATGTTTTGTTCTCCTATGACAAACCTCTATAGTTCAGAGGTAGATTCCAAGCCAGATATTTTGTGGAAGTATATTTTATATATATACAATTCTCTTCAATTCATTCTTCTCTCTCCTTTTCATTTTGTATAAGCTGAGAAAAACAACCCTTCCAGAAGGGGAGGTATTGCCGAATGACTATCTATCTGTGTGATAGAAGCCTAGTAGGATACCACATGTTGTTTAATGGCTTGTCAAGTACTAAAGGCTGGCCACCTTCTGTACTAACTATGCGATATAACAAGTGTTCATGATCATAGTGATCTCTCAATAAATTCTTTTACTTCTATATGAAGGACCAAGCTTTTGAAGATAGAAGCAACTAGAAAGGAGTAGTACCAGTGCGGTGGTATTCTGAATCTAACACGTTCGTGATACTAAGATTGACGTGGTTATTAAAAGGTTATAGAACGTGAACGAGCAAAAGTATAACCAGTATAATATTAGGAACGGAAGATAGTAACAATTACGAACTGGAAAAGAATGGGTATTGAGAAGCAAAAGCTATAATGCTAGAAGCTATGATGAGATTCTGTGCAATAGACTTGAAAGAATTTGGAATGATCACTTAACGCGGATTGAATTTTCTTACGATAATAGATCGTATGTCAGTATCGAGATATCGCCTTATGAGATCCTTGAGATAACACAATGTCGATCTCCCTTATGTTAGGACGAAGTTGTAGAGCGCAAGATGCTCGGACCCGCAGTAGTCCAAAGGACCAAGGATATAATAGATCTAATCAGAGGATGGCTGGTAGTAGCCCAAGATGGACATAAGAAGTATGTTGATTTGACACGAAAGGAAAAAGAATAGGAAGTAGGGGACCTATTGCTGTTATAGGTATTCCCTTAGAAAGGATGGATAAGGTTCGGAAAGAAAAGAAAGCTAAGCCCACGAATTGTTGGACCCTTGAATATATTAAGACGTATTGGGAGATTAGCATATGAGCTAGCCCTACCCCCGAACATTTAGCAAGTTCATAACGTGTTCCATATATCAATGTTAAGGAAGTGTAATTCGGATGCCAGACAAATAGGGGCATATGAGCGCATAGATATGCAACCAGACGTAACCTATATGGAGCAACCAGGAAGGGTTATAGATTGAAAAGGAACAAGTGCTTAGGAGAAGGGTTATCAAACTAGTCAGAGTTTGATGGTAGAACCACAATGTAGGAAAATTTACTTGAGAGTTAGAAAGTGCAATGCTAAGAGAGCATCCCTATTCATTTTCTATCCGATTCTGGGACGGAATCCTTTTAAGGAGGGCAGACTGTAATAACCCCAATTTTTGGAATTTTTGAAACACGGATGAATAGTAACTTTTGCTGATGATGCTGATTAAGGAAAATTATCAGATCACGCTATATAGGAGTACTGTTATGGATTTCTAATATCGTATTAGTATTCCATAAAGTAAATAAGTGTATGTAAAGATCGTCAGAATCCAAATCCGAACACTTTGATTTTTCCCGAAAATCCACCAGATACCGAAAGAATTGAGTATAAGGTAACATGATAAAAAGGATTTAAATTCAAGGATTTTTAGAGAGGATCATAAAAGGAATATAAAATATTGAGAAAGGTTTAGGGGAACCTAAGTAATAAGATCCCAGGTATGATCCCTCAAACGATAAACGAGAACGAAAGTTAAGCGAACCGTATAACATATAAGCGGTCATTAGCCAAGTTATTAGGGGTTAATCAAAGAGGTTAGTGGATGATGATGTCATTACACCAACAAGAAAAAGACAAGTGTAAGAGGATTAAATGAGAAAGATGACATAGGCATGGTGACATAAGCATGACAAACGGAGGGATTGGTTGGTTGATTGTGAGCCACACAATTTTTACCATGGTAACAATCTAATTAACAACAAAAGGAAGTAACCAACTAAACACCACACAAATCATTTAATCAAACTAGAAACATTTTTACTTCACTTTTTCTTCCCTTGCTCTCGGCCAAAACCAGAACAGCAACTTAAAACTACCATATCTCCTTCAATACTCACTCACATGTTGTTTCTATAGCTCGTTGGAAAGGTATTGAGATGGCCTACAACTCTTGTTCACAAGTCTCATCTAAATAAGCAAGTTAAGACCCTCATTTTTACAGTTCTTTAAATCGGACTTTTAGAAACTTCAAAACCTAACTTTGTGTTCGTGATTTCTTTAGAAAGATCAAGCTTGTAGGAGGTTAGATTAAGGCTCCCTAAGGCTTCCTAGAAACTTAACACCTACCAAGGAAGGTATCAACTTCAAACTCTAGCTTTGATTTTATGATTCCATTAAGTTTTATTGAAGCATTATTAGTATTAAGGCTTGATCTTTGATTATAAGTAGTTTTGGTGGATTTGTATTGATTTTGAATATTGGGTCTTTGATTGGTTGGATAAATTGGTAAAACTTGGAGTTGGGGACTGAGTTTGTAGTATGATGATTGAATATTGTTGTATTGGTGGTTGTGAGTGAATTGATGATAATTTAGAGTGATAATTAAATTGGAAATCGCGTAAATATAAACGCATAATGCCCGATTTTCCTTAACTGTCCTGTTCTTAACTTTAGGACCCGTGAACTCACTGAAAGATTCTAACCTTTGCCATGTTTAGATAGTTCATGTTACGAGCTTCGTTTTGATATGTGGTTCGCTTGAATCCGATGTACGGTTTAGGAGAAACGACCGTTTTAAGTAACGGCGTTTTGCGAACAAACCATTACCCCACACCTTACTTTGAAACCTTGGTTAAGGCCCTTAAATGACTAATTGGAGTATGAAACAATTATGTAAAGTGGACTAGGAAGTTGGTAGGGTATTCGCGAAAGCTTCGTCTTAAAATTCGTAACGGTTAATTTATTAAAAATGGTGGAACCGAGGGTACTCGAACGACTTATGTGATTTGTTAAGCGTAGAAATGACCATACGCAAACGTTAGGGTTCAATTGGTTAAAGTCTAGTTTCTTAAGCGACCGTTGTTTAATTCCGTCTTATGTTGTTGTTCATAGGTTACCGGACCCACTCTAAGCTTAAGTCTACCCCGGAGCTCTCAGGCAAGTTTTCTACCCGTTATACTGTTATTGTGATGTAAATATATGTATATGCATTATCTTGTGATAAGTGCATGATTGTTATTAGCAAATCTTTCGATATATTGGAGCATGCGATATGGTTTATATGCATGTCTGTTTCGTAATCTTGATATCTATTTGTTGATTCCAATGCTTATAATTGCATAATACCTATGCTAGAGATAAGCAGTAGTTGCGTATACCCTTAGTATAGGGGACCCAAAGGTGAACATTTTCTAAACCGGGAGTCGATGTTCCCGAGTATATTATATATATATATATATTTATAATATATAGATATAGTTTTCAAAACTATTAATCGAATAAGGTTTATTCGATAACTTTATTTTAATTAATGAATATTATTTTTGAATATTCATTCGAGGACTTATGACTCCGTTTATTTTATTTAATGAATATTATTTTGAATATTCATTCGAGGACTTAAGACTCCGTTTATTTTATTTAATGAATATTATTTTGAATATTCATTCGAGGGCTTATGACTCCGCTTCTTTTATTAAATAATATTCTTTATTTTATTAAAGAATAATGTTTCGATAATCAAACTTATTTTTGATTATTCAAATAAAGATTGTACTTTCGTATAAGTATATCTTTGGTTATTTATTATTCATTTCAAGAATGAGTTTTAAAACTTCTACTTCAAATTATTTTTATAAAGATTATCCTTATAGGAATATTATTTAAATTATAATATTCAGATATTTTCTAATATATCGGGACTGATTTATTTCATTAAATCAGCATTACTCCAAACATTCTTAAAAATATTTTCGAGTCTTCAAAATGATTTTTAAAAGTTAGAGCGGATCCCAAAACTCATTTTTATATTTAAGATCTTCCTTTCGAAGGGGATTTAAATACTCGCTCAAAACCTGAGGGATCCGGCTCAGTGGTGTATTTTACATTCGCAACGAGGTTGCTGTTTTGAGAAAACATCTTGATTACTTGCCCATCGTTCGGGAAGTAAGTTCATCTAATTGAGTCGGCATAAGCAACATGGGCTCAGTGGGCGTCCATGAAAGTGTAAGTGGCTCAGTGGGAGTCCATCAATGCGTAAGTGGCTGAGTGGCAGTCCAGCATAGGTCCTAATGTGGCCAGGGTGATGACCGGTGGGGAATTCGTCCATCTACTTGTAGAAAAGGTTACGTATTGGTATCCTTGCCTGATCAACAAGATATCAGGTTTATGCCAAGGTTTTCTCCTTTCCAAATTCATTGGATATTGCAACTCTGTTTATAATTTTCATAACAGAGGTTTTCAAGGAGCGTATGAAATGTATATATATAGGTGTATATATATATCGGGACTAATGAAGTATCTCGTAACTTCATTATGTATAATGATATTTCAAAGATTGAATCTATTCAAATCTTATCTTGTAGTCTCATCTATGTGATGAACTTTTGAAATGGATTATACCTTGAACGGTGGTAGTTCAAGTAGTATTTGGGAATGATATAAGTATATTGGAGTATCTTTTAACTTCATATTTTCAACTTATATCTAGTTAATGATTATCTTATGCATGACAAAGATTTTCAGAAAAACGATGAGATAAGGTTAGATATATGAGATCACCTTGCAACGATATTTTTATACAATTATAAACTGGAACCCTGTGTATATTCTGCATGGCAGAGGATTTCAAAGATTTTGAAAAGTATATATACATATATACTAAATATTTTACGACTTGGTCGCATTAAGAGGTCAAGCTTGGTTCAATTCTTCTTGACCAAGACTTTCATGAGTGCTATGAGAATGCTCATATATTGTTAATCATTATACAAATTATTTTGGTGGGCTTGTTGCTCACCCTTGCTTTCTTCTTTCATCACACAACAACAGATAAACAAGATGAACAGGATCAAGCTCCCAATTCGCGAGCGGATAGGAAACGTTCCGCGGTTTCCTGTAGGCGTTGATGCCGCCGTAGCTGAGGTAGGAACTACCAATAGGCTAGGTTTTCAACTATTGATGTACCATACTTATGTATATTATGAATTGTAATAATGGCAAGGAATATGTAAATTATTCAGAAACCCTTTTGAGGTGTAATGACTTATAATTGTGGAATAAAATGACTTGTGTTATTTGTGGTATTAATCTCTGAGACTATAACTTGTGGTGTGTGTTGTACATTGTGGGGTCACAGTACGCAGTAGTTGGTTGACTGTTAAGATTAAGTATTGATAAGGGAAATGGAACTCGTGACAACCCGAATCCTCGACCCTGGATTTGGGAGTGTTACATTTTATGTGAGAAGCTGCTGTGAGATTTGAGCCAGGCCACCAAGTTGATCAACCCTAAGATCTTCAATTGTGGATGGTTGATTTTCAGTGTCTTGGAGCCATTGAGAGATGAGGTGTGAATGAGAGGTGGAAGGTTGAGCATCAGAACCATCTGTGACTGAAGTCACAGTTTTACTCACAGATTGTTCTGTGGTTATGGCTAGTTGTTGTTCCACACTAGTTGTGGGAACCTCCAATTGAATTGGAGGAGATTTGATTGGGTTACTTCCATGTGCATCAGTTTCAAACCCTTGTGTGTCTTGCACCATACTGTCACCTGAAAATGTTATACTTGCCTTCTCTATGACAGGATCATTGGCAATTGTACTCCTAACATCAACTGCCAAAGCAATTTCCGCTAGGGTTTTGAGAGGAGTTGTTTCTACATGAGGAACCTCTAATTAAATTGGAGAGGATTTAGATAGTGTTAGTCCCTAACAATGCAACAAGAATTACAGAAGGGGGTTTTGATGGAATTCTTAAACCTTTTTCAAAAATATAAAATGTTCTATCTTAATAATATATAAGTGTTTGATTTGCAAAGTACGGAATAAGAAGTTAGTAAAATCAAAACACAAGTAATTAAAAACACAAGTCTTTAAAAACTTTCTGGTGGATGTGAATGTATCCACCAGAGATATATATTATATCAAGAGAACTCTGTGTAGCAAGATTAGCTCACAGCTGCTTACAAATATGAACAACTAAGTTTACAGAGAAATGCTAAGGATGCAGCTTACAATTGTTTCTCTGAGATAATGTTCTTAGTCTTGTTCTTGTTGTTCTATTTACTACTTCTCTAAAACCCAATTGAATAGGATTCCACATTCCTTTTGCATACACTCGACGCATGTGACTGTGTTGTCACTGTCAACAGATGTTTGAATTGATTATCCATTGGGTACATGATCATCCTTCGAGTGGCATTGTTGTTTATCCGTCGGGTAGCTATCTGGCACTTGACTTCATTTCATTTATGCGGAATTACAAGACATCATCTATGTACAATTAATCAACCTATTCTGCATATCTAATTAAAGTCAACATGACTTGAGTGCTACTACAGAATCTAAACAAGGTGTATGCAGAAATGTGCTACAGACTCATTATTACACAAGCTACTCACACGATGGATAATAAATCATCATCCGTCGGGACTATATTGAGTCATCCGTCGGGACTATATTCCTTATCCGTCGAGTGCTACATTTTTCACTAAGTAAAATCTATTAAGGTGTTTTGTTAATGAAATCATCAAGTTCACAACATATCAACAACAATCTCCCCCAATTTATGTCTACTGGAATTGTAGCCATAAATTAAGAGAAACTTGATGATAACAAAACACCCTAAAAAATACAACTTTAAAAGTAAGTAGATAAAACTGTAAAGTGCTTCAAATAACAAAATGCACAAAGAATAGCTCACAGTCATTTTCAAGGTGCTCCTCTAGCCTGAGCAGATTAATCTAATTTCTTGAAGATCTGGATCTCTTTCCAAGCTTTCTGTTATTTTCTTCTATCTGATTTTGGAGCTGTCTGTGGAATTCCAGTTCATCAGATTCTGAGAGATTTAGCTTTTCTTGCATTTCCAAAATAGTCTCATTGCTAGAGATGCTCAATTGGTCTTCTAATCTGAAAAATCTTCTAACTCCTTTGTCATCCATGAACTCCATCAGCCAATAGGGCCTTAGATGCACTCTACTCCCTGTGTAAGGAATAGTTAGAGCCTTTGGGAGTGCATCTTTAGCTCTAATACTCCTCAGTTCTTCAATCTTCTTTAGAACAAGTCTTCTTGCAGTTACATTGAATCCAAAGTTCTTCTTGAATGATGAATAAACCTTTATAGCACATATTGGCTTTCTTGAAGGATCCTGTGAAGTGGCCATTGAATCTCCTTTCCTCCCTTGTACTTGAAAACTAACCTTTCAGGTAGATTCCTGTAGGCATCAATCCCTATAACTTCTTCCAGTTCATCTAGATAGAGGTTTAGAACAGAGAATTCCTTGATGTCACATAAGTACATGTAATCTCCCTTGTTGACTTTGGATTGAACTTTGGTTAGAGATTTGGATTTGAGAGGTGACAGTTTCACTTTCTTGACTGCTCTTGACTTTGTTCTCTTTGGCTTGTTAAGGATTGGCAAATTGAAGTCAGGAATTGGTAGACTTTCCCAGTCTATTGGTTCATCTTTAGGCATAATAGGTTCACCATGAATGTTCCTGTAAGGATCCACCACCTTAATGTTTTCAAATACCACTGAGGGTTTTGATGCTTGAGTTGTAGTTAGAATGGATTCCTTGGGAAACTGATCCTCCAATTCCTTACCAACAAAGTTCAATTTCCTTTTGGTTCTTTTGGCCAATTCCTTGTATCTGTGAGATTTCTTCTGTTGTGGTTCAACTTGCTTCTTTGGATCTTGAGATTCAGTGATTTCAGATGACTGAGCAGGAATTTGTTGTGTTGGTTTCATAGCTTGTAGCTTGGCCAAGATATCAGCTTGCTCTTTCTTTTGTTTAACCTTTTTAGCATCTAGAGCAGCTTGCTTCTTTTCTTGCTTCAATCTTGCCTTTTCTTCTCTCTTTGGTTCGGCAAATTGAGGATCTCCAGCCACCACACAAATTTCTTTACCATTCCTGAAAACTTTAGCAATTCTCCTTTTCAAAGCTGAATCAGCTGGATCCTTGTAGAAGGCAATGGATCTTGACAACAGTTTCTTTTCATCATGCTTTGGTGTTTCATACACTGTATCCAAAGGGTTCTTTAGTGATGATTTTGGATAGTTCACCCTTGGCTTCAAAAGTACTTCAGCCTTTGGAGATTTGATGCAGGATGGCTGTCCTCTTTCCAGATAGTTCATGCTCATTTTATTCACAGAGATTTGCCTGACTTGAGAGTGATGAATGGATGACTTTTATGGCTTCTTTGCTAGCCCAAACTTCTTTTGAATATCCTCATCAATTTTCTCCCAGTTGATTGGATTCAACTACTCCTTTTCAGCTGCTTTCAAAGTAGCTGCTGCTTCCTTTATCAGATCAATAATGTCCTTAGCTGGTGGCTTTGAGATAGTAATTGTAGGCATAATTACTTTGCTAACTTGAATGTTGAGCACTTTTTTGCTCCCCCTCACTCCTAGAACTCTCTTTCTCCCCCTTTTTGTTATCATCAAGCTGAGTAGAGGAGGAGGAGGTTTGTGCAGCCACCAGTTTCTAAAGCAAGTCTATTTGTTGAGCTTGGTGTAGATGAATTGCTATAAGAGATGCTTCCATTGCTGTCATTCTTGTATTCAAGGCATCTATCTTTGTGGCAAGATCAGAATTTTTCCTGAGTTGTCTCTTAATGTCAAGCATTGTAGCTTCTGGAAGTTTAGAGTATATCTTGTCAGAAATGGCCTTTTTCATCTCATCAATATCACCTTTGATAGTGTTGACATCTTGAGCATGTTGAAAATCTTGGATTTGTTGTAGTTGTAGAGAAGCAAGATGTGCTTGAAGGAGCTTTTTGGTGCTGGCATTTGTGGTGGTTTGAAGAGCAGAATTTGTCTGATTTATGAGTTGAATCATGGTTGTCTTGAAGTAGTGTTCATCACATTGCTTTAAAAATGCCCAAGATCGTATGCCTGATCTTGAACTAGAGCCTACTTCTCCCCTATATCCATTGGCTCTTCTTCGCTATCTCCACCTTCACCTCCAAAGAATTCTTCTGAACCACCAGTCTCATAATTAACATCACCAGTTGTAGAAGGCAAAGCTGTGATGGCATCCTTAGCTCTTTGCATTACTGTGTGGTATGCACCAAGTTTAGCATCCTTTCTGCATTGTCATTGCCCTGTTCAGCTAGAAGTTGGTAGGCTGGAACAGGGTGAGTAAATGTCTCACCATCTAAGGAGGTGGAATCTATAACAGCTTGAGTTTGCTGAGATAGTCCCTCCCTTATGCATCCTGAACATTCATTAACTCACTTACAATAACATCCACCCTTATATCTTCAGTACCTGCTTTTCTCTCATTTTCTCTCTTTTCTTGCATCAAGGTCTCACCTTGGCTCACCACCCTCACACCCTCACCTTCACCATCTAAGGTGGGACTCCTCAAAATCTCTTTTGCCCATCCTGAAGAACTGGATTGCATATTTTCACTCTTTTCCTCTCCTTTTTCCTGGGAGCAACCCAGACTCTCACTCAGTTCACTCCCTTCCCTCAATCATAGGAGTGATTGTACAACCAATAAGTCTTCTGCACTTGAAATAATTGATGAAATTTGAAGCTGTGCTGAGACACTCGACAGATAAGGGATATCCGTCGGGTTAGCAGTTTGACTATCCGACGGATAACTGCTGTTAAGCTTATCCGTCAGGATACAATCACTACTCGACGGATGAGCAGTATCCATCGAGTGAGTAGAAATGAATGTGTTTGGAGTGGAAACTATTGTGGACTATGTGCATATTGATGAGAATTTTGGCACAGATGTCTCAACAGTTCCTGAAAGAATTGGCAAGTAAGCCAACAAATCATTCAAAAGATGATGCTCACTTGCACTAGATTTTGGCTTCCCCAACAGAGTTAAATAAGGGGAATCAAGAATTGATGTGTTGATCATATCCACATCCAGAGAGTTTGTGGGAGAATTTGGTGTTTGAGGTGCTTCTATAACTAAAGATTTTGGCTGTGACTCCACATTTATTGGAGCCACATTAAACTGACTTTGAAAAGGTGCAGTGACTGTGTCTTCAGCACCAGTTTGCACAGTGTGTGAACCCTGTACATCCCCAAGGGTTTTTGGTTTCTTCTTTCTAGTATAGCTTTGGGGTGAGCTTGTGTCCCTTACCCTTTTGGCCTATGCTCTTGGCTGAGAGCTTTGTTCAATAGTCACATCCTTTTGGGAGGATGCAACTAGCAATGAGCTTATGTCCTTATTAAGCACTGCAGTTTGTTGGGAAACTGCAGTGTGGCTAGGCTGGAAAACACTCACCTCTCCAACCTTATCCTTAGGGCTTCTTTGATGTTCACCCTGTCCCTCACCTTTCTTGCCCACTTTCACACTCCCCTCTTTTGGTTTGGTGGATTTTGCAACTGGCATCTTTTGAGAGATACCATAGGGGGCTTTCTTTGACTTGGATTTAGAAATTTTTGATGGTTTGGTAGCTTGGGTAGGCAATTGTTGGGTCATTGACACAGTTGCCAGAGCTATACTATAAGGCAAAGAAATTTGTGAGGCTGGAAGGGTAGGGACAACTGAACTTACCTCAATTACCTGAGGTGCCTCCATAACAGGAAAATAGAAGAGTGACACCTCTTTGTGATGGTTTTCCCTATTTAAATCTGCAATAATCCTTCTCTCTTGAACCCAACAATTTAATTTGTTGGTTGGGTTTTCAAGAACGATATCCTCAGAGAGGTGGTTAGCAATCATCATTAAAAATCTAGCATAATAAACAATTTTACCACTATTATTTAACTCCCCTAACTTAAACCCCAATTCAATTATAATAAGATCACTAAAGTTGAAAAATTTATCAGTAACAAGCATGTAAAGCATGTTAAGCATAGAGATATTGACATAATCAAAATGACTGATTTTACCAGAAAAGACCTTGGTAACTACATCACACAGATAACTCCATTCCTTTCTAAGACCCAACCTCCTAATTTCACTTAATTTAGGAGTAGAGAGTGCATAGTTCATGGAGTTAAGCATGTTAATAATGTCAGTGTCTGTGTGTGGTGAAGTTACAGTATTATCAGGAATCATGAAACATGCTTTAACAATGTCACTATTAACACAGAATTCCTTACCTTTAATAGTGAAAGTGATAGTCTTATCAGCTGAGTTGTATGTAGCAGTTATCCATATCTCTTCAACAACCTCAAAGTAGATGGTGGGTGATTCCAGCATGGCATAGTTAAGTTTGCAGTTCTTCACAAAATTAATCATCTTGTGGTAGTCACCAGACTGTTGAATCCTCTTGTTCACAAAAGCAGTGAAGTTGTTCTTCTCATAAATAAATCCAGTTTGAGACATTATCTTGACGACAGGTGTCATTGTTAGATAGTAAAAACTTGCAGAGAGAGAGTAAGTGCTTTTGAGAAAGAAATAAATTAGAGCATATGATTTGAGAATTATAAAAGAAAAGTAATAAAAATGAATTAAGATTTTATACTATCTCAAAAAAAACTGTCAAAAATAATAAAGTAAAATAAAGTAACCATTAAGAATTGCCCAAAGTAGCCGTTAAAAAAACTGTAAAAATTCCATCATTTATCCGTCGTGTTATGCTTACAAACTGTAAGTATACTCGATGGATAATGTTGAGAGAATCAACGGCTAAGAATAAGACAGTTCGACGGATGAGGATAAATTAGTTATCCGTCGAGTCATAAAATATTCCAGAAAAGTAATTAATTTTATTAACAAAGAGTATACCGACGGATGATCAAACTCGATGGATAGTGATCATCCGTCGAGATGTAAATTTTGATTTAGCCAAAATTTCATCCATGACTGAAAAATCAATTAAATTTCTGGTTGCATTACAACTTGCAAACAATCTATAAAGAATTAAGAGTAATTTAGCATACCTAACTCACTTATTCATCCAGTGGCTTGGTAAATATATCTGCATGCTGCTTTTCACTTGGAACAAAATGTAGTTCCACAGTACCATTCATTACATGTTCCCTTATGAAGTGGTACTTGATGTCTATGTGCTTTGTCCTTGAATGTTGTACTGGATTTTCAGTGATGGCAATTGCACTCGTCTTATCACAGAAAATAGGAATCCTTTCAACTTGCAAACCATAGTCTAGTAATTGGTTTTTCATCCAAAAAATCTGTGCACAGCAACTGCCAGCAGCAATATATTCAACTTCAGTTGTAGAAGTAGAAACTGAATTTTGCTTTTTACTGAACCAGGACACAAGCTTGTTTCCTAGAAATTGACAGGTTCCTGTTGTACTTTTTCTATCAATTCTACAACCTGCATAATCTGCATCTGAATAATCAGTTAGATCAAAACCAGAATCTCTAGGGTACCAAATACCAAGTTTTGGTGTTCCCTTGAGATATCTGAAAATTCTCTAAATAGCTACTATGTGAGATTCTATAGGATCAGCCTGAAATTTAGCACACAAACATGTAGCAAACATTATATCTGGCCTACTAGCTGTTAAGTACAGAAGTGAGCCAACCATGCCCCTATAACTTGAAATATCCACAGACTTTTCAGTAGTGCTTAATTCAAGCTTAGTTGCAGTGGCCATGGGAGTTTTTGCAGATGTGCAATCCATTAGATCAAACTTCTTTAAAAGATCACACATGTATTTAGTTTGACTAATGAATATTCCATCACTAACTTGCTTAACTTGCAAACCAAGAAAGTAAGTTAGTTCTTTCATCATACTCATTTCATACTTACTTTGCATCAATTTGACAAACTTTTTGCAAAGTTTTTCATCTGTAGAGCTAAAAATAATGTCATCTACATAAATTTGAACAAGTATACTAGAGCCATTAACATTTCTAAAGAAAAGAGTTTTGTCTACAGTACATCTAGTGAAGTGATTCTCTAAAAGAAACTTTGACAAAGTGTCATACCAGGCTCTAGGTGATTGCTTCAGTCCATAAAGTGCTTTCAAAAGATAGTAAACATATTCTGGAAAATTTGGATCTTCAAAACCAGGAGGCTGACTGACATAGACTTCCTCCTCCAAATCTCCATTTAGAAAGGCACTTTTGACATCCATTTGATAGACTTTGAAATTGGCATGGGCTGCATAGGCTAAAAAGATTCTGATGGCTTAAAGTCTTGCAACATGATCAAATGTTTTATCAAAATCTATTCCCTCTTGTTGACAATAGCCCTTAGCAACCAATCTTGCTTTGTTCCTGACTACTATACCATTTTCATCCATCTTGTTTCTGAATACCCATTTGGTGTCTATTGGATTCTTTCCTTTAGGCTTGGGCACCAGCTTCCATACCTTATTCCTCTCAAATTGGTTTAGCTCCTCCTGAATAGCTAAAATCCAATCAGGATCCAACAAAGCTTCTTCTACCTTCTTTGGTTCTTCCTTAGAAAGAAAGCTTATGTATAGACATTCTTCTTGAGTTGTTGTCCTTGTTTGAACTCTAGAAGATACATCACCAATGATGAGCTCAAAGGGATGATCCTTTGTCCATTTCCTTTGTTGAGGTAGATTAGCTCTAGATGAAGAGGCCTCATTGTTGTCTTGATGTGTGATTGAGTTTAGATTATTAGAAACTCCCCCTGAGTTAATGGATCTTTGATTTGAGAAAGGGGAACTTTCTGTAAGTGGTCTATTCTGACCTCCAGCTTCTTTTGATGATCCGATGGATGGTGAATTTTGAGTACCGACGGATGAAGCTGGTTGTCTCCCGACGAATAAAGCAGATTGTCTCCCGACGGATGAAGCATTATGCAACTCGACAGATGTTGAATTTTGTGCTTCATTGGTAGTGGATTTTTCTGCATTATCCTTTGATACTATTTCTTGATCACTTTCATCATCACTATCATCACTAACTATCTCTACATTGTCAAATTTGAGGCTCTCATGGTAATCTCCATCTTGCAGTCCTTCAATATTTTTATCATCAAACGCAACATGTATTGATTCCACAACAATGTTGGTTCTTAGATTATAGACTCTATATGCTTTACCAACAGCATATCCAACAAAAATTCCTTCATCTGCTTTAGCATCAAACTTCACATTCTGATCAGTTTGATTTATCAAGATTTAACATTTGCAGCCAAAGACATAAAAAAAAATTAGAGTTGGCTTCTTGTTCTTGAACAATTGATAGGGAGTCATGCATTTTGCTTGATTAACCAGAGAAATATTTTGAGTGTAGCATGCAGTATTTACAGCTTCAACCCAGAAATATGTTGGTAACTAGGACTCTTCAAGCATTGTCCTTGCAGCTTCAATAAGTGATATGTTCTTCCTTTCTACTACTCCATTTTGTTGTGGAGTTCTTGTTGCTGAAAACTCATGCAAAATCCCATTTTCTTCACAAAATTCTCTCATGACAGAATTCTTGAACTCAGTTCCATTGTCACTCCTGATTCTTCTAACTTTGAAATCAGGATGATTATTGACTTGCCTTATGTGATTGATGATGATTTCACTAGCCTCATCTTTAGACTTTAGGAAATATGTCCAAGAGAACTTTAAGAAATCATCTACAATTACTAGGCAAAATCTTTTCCTTGAGATGGACAACACATTGACTGGTCCAAATAAATCCATGTGTAGCAGTTGTAAAGGTTCTCCAATTGTTGAATCAAGCTTCTTTCTGAATGATGCTTTGATCTGCTTTCCTTTTTGGCAGGCATCACACAATCCATGCTTAGAAAATTCCACTTGAGGAATACCTCTAACCAGTTCTTTCTTTACAAGTTCATTCTTGGTCTTGAAGTTTAAATGGGATAGCTTCTTGTGCCATAACCAACTCTTATCCTGACTTGCTTTGCTGAGAAGATAAGTAACAGATTCTGCATTTGATGAGTTGAAGTCAGCTAGATACACATTTCCTTTTCTCACTCCAGTGAGAACCACTTTGTTGCTCCTTTTGTTTGTCACAACACATGCTTCAGAGTTAAAGTTTACTGAATTGCCTTTATCACATAGCTGGTTGATACTCAACAAATTATGCTTGAGACCATCCACTAAGGCAACCTCCTCAATGATGACATTGTCTTTTGAAATCAAGCCATATCCCACAGTATAACCCTTGCTGTCATCTCCAAAAGTAATACCTGGGCCAGCTCTCTCCTTGAACTCTATGAGCAGGGTAGAATCACCAGTCATGTGTCTTGAACAGCCACTATCCAAGTACCATATATTCTTTCTGTTTCCCTGCACACATCAAAATCAAATCAAGTTAATTTTGGTACCCAAGTTTCCTTGGGTCCTGCCTTGTTAGCTTTCTTTTTCAGTTTCTTAGGTTTGATCTCATTTGACTTGGGGATATCAGATTCATCCTTAGTCATTTGAGTTGGACCTTTGAAACCATTCATTACAGCAGAATTATCATGCATATTTTGATTAACAGGAAATGGCATGCTACTGATAAACATGTTATTCCAGTAAGGCATGCTAAATGGCATTTGTGGCATACTAAATGCAGCATAATAAGGATTAGGTGCAAATGGCATATTAGCAAACTGTGCATTCATATTCTGTGTAGACATAGCATTCATAGACATAGAAGGCATGGCATTTATGTTGGGAAAATGAGGTGGCACAGATATGGAAGTAGGCATGGCAGTTTTGCAATTAACAGACAAATGATTTACACTACCACACTTGACACAGATTTTTCTAGGAGCATATTTATCAGGTGTATAATTGTTATGCTTGTTAATTCCTAATTTACCATTTCTATTATTTTTCTTTTTAGCCTCTGTTTTAACCTCAATCTTTTCCAGTCTGTCACTCAATTGCTTGATAGTCATATGACCAACATTAGCCTTTTTCTCCTTCTTCACTTGACTGGATTCTCCTGGAACAAAATTCTTGGAAACTGATCCATATTTCTCATTTAACTTGGTAAGTCTGGCTTTACTCACAGGTTTACTCACAGTCGACGGATGAGGATTATATCACTCGACGGATAACCCTTTTTGTTATCCGACGGATGACCCTCATCATTCATCGAGTCTACATCTGTTAGCAATCCTTCAACCAAATTGGATTTCAGCTTCTCCTTATTCTTATTCCAGGCTACATCACAAAAGGACTCAATACCTTGAACTTTGGTGATTTGATCATAAACATCTCTAGATGTTTTCCATGCCTTAATCACCTCATGTTCTCGTTCAAGCTGCTTCTTCAAGATCTCTTCTTTCTTTAAGGACTCGGTTAATTCATCCTTAGCAATTTACACTCAATTCTCAATTTTTTAAATTCAATGAACTGAGACTCTAGCACATTATTCCTCTCACTTAAAAACAAATTATTTTCTTTTATTTTAGCATTTTCCTTAGTAAGAGACTTAAGTGTAACACTCAAATGATATAATTTTGTAGACATGTCATTTATTACATCATTACACTCAGCTTTAGATAAATGTGCAAGGTTAGTGGTGATTACCTGATTACTTGAAGAACTTGTCTCTATTTCATCAGACTTGGCCATTAGGTCTAGATTGACATAGCTGACATCCTCATCCTCATCCAGACCATCTGCTGCCCAGTCATTTTCTTGTGTAATGAAAGCCCTTTCCTTTTGTTTGAGCAACTCAAAGTATTTCTGTTTATAATCCACAGGCTCAAACTTCTTTTTGCTGGAATCTGACTTTCTACACTCACTGGCAAAGTGCCCTACTAAGCCACATTTGAAACATTTGAATTTTGATTTATCCACCATGTTTCTATTTGGCTTAGATGCTCCAAAGTTCTTCTTGAACTTGAGCTAGGCAAATCTTCTGGAAAGAAATACAAGATGTTCATCAATATCCTCCATATCATCTTGGCTCAAAGAATCTTCATTTTCTGCTACCAGCCCCTTGCCCTTGTTTTCACAGACCTTTGAAGTTGATTCAACAGCTTCCATCTTCATCTCCTTCTCTTTCTCTAACTTAGCAACTAGTGCAATGGATCCTCTTTTCTTCTTTCCTCTCTCCATCCTCTCATCTTGCTCTATTTCAAGCTCATCAGTTTTCAGGATGCCATACAGTCTCTCCAAAGTAAACTCCTTGTAATCTTGAGAGTTTCTCAATGAGACTGTCATAGGTTTCCATTCCTTTGGAAGAGATCTAAGGAACTTAAGATTTGAGTCTTTTGTCTGATAGACCCTTCCATGCAACTTCGGAGCATTTAGTAGTTTTTGAAATCTATTAAAAATGTCGGTGAGAGACTCACTATCTTCACTATGAAAGTGCTCATATTGCTGAATTAGCAGCTGCATCTTATTTTCCCTGACTTGTTCAGCGCCATCACAGATAATATGTATTGTATCCCAAACTTCCTTGGCAGTTTTGCAATTGATGATGGTGTCAAACATGTCACCATCAACTCCATTGAACATAATATTCATGGCCTTCTTATCCTTCCTGACTTGTTCAATATCAGGATCTAACCATTCATGCCTTGGCTTGGGAACTGATGGCTCATTTCCAGTTGCAGCTCTCATTGGTACATGAGGGCCTCTCTCTATGCAATCTACATAAGCCTCATCTTGAGAAAGTAAGTGAAGATGTATTTTTACCTTCCAGTGATGGTAATTATCTTTGTCCAGAAAAGGAATCTTGACTCCTACATCTTTCTTGTTCATCTTGCTGTTTGTTATGATCTTTAAGCTCTTTGTTCTTCAAGAGCTCACTCTGATACCAATTGTTAGTCCCTAACAATGCAACAAGAATTACAGAAGGGGGGTTGAATGGAATTCTTGAACCTTTTTCACAAATATAAAATGTTCAATCTTAATAATATATAAGTGTTTGATTTGCAAAGTGCGGAATAAGAAGTTAGTAAAATCAAAACACAAGTAATTAAAAACACAAGTCTTTAAAAACTTTTTGGTGGATTTGAATATATCCACCGGAGATATATATTATATCAAGAGAACTCTGTGTAGCAAGATTAGCTCACAGCTACTTACAAATATGAACAACTAAGTTTACAGAGAAATGCTAAGGATGTAGCTTATAATTGTTTCTCTGAGATAATGTTTTAGTCTTGTTCTTGTTGTTTTATCTGCTACTTCTTGGTTTATATATCACCAAGATTACAAAGTAATAAGACAAGATAATAAAACAAATCCTATCAAGTCTAATACTATGCTGCTTCATTACTCTATTTCAGCATCTTTGAATATCTTCATAATAGCATGGAAATGGCAATGCTTCTTTGTTCTCTAAAACCCAGTTGAATAGGATTCCACATTCCTTTTGCATACACTCGACGCATGTGACTATGTTATCACTGTCAACAGATGTTTGAATTGATTATCCGCCGGGTACATGATCATCCGTCGAGTGGCATTATTGTTTATCTGTCGGGTAGCTATCTGGCACTTGACTTCATTTCATTTATGCAGAATTACAAGACATCATCTATGTATAATTAATCAACCTATTCTTCATATCTAATTAAAGTCAACATGACTTGAGTGCTACTACAGAATCTAAACAAGGTGTATGCAGAAATGTGCTACAGACTCATTATTACACAAGCTACTCACTCGATGGATAATAAATCATCATCCGTCGGGACTATATTGAGTCATCCGTCGGGACTATATTCCTTATCCATCGAGTGCTACATTTTTCACTAAGTAAAATCTACTAAGGTGTTTTGTTAATGAAATCATCAAGTTCACAACATATCCACAACAGATAGCTCCCCCTCAGGAGTACTGATTTGCACATGAAGGTACATTTGTGACATCCATGGGGTCTTCAGTGAAAACTGATGAATCCCCCATATTTTTATGGTGTCATCAAGGTCTACCCCAGCTAGTACCTCTCACCATCTAAATGTAGTGTCTTGGTGGTGAGCAAGGTTTCTTGAACCAAGTCATTTGATTTTTCTTACACTTGAGAATAAGATTTAAGTGTAGTTGGAAGAGAAGAAATTTTAGATATGAGAGATTGTTGCTCAGGCGTGAGTGTTGGCAGCTCCCCTGGATGGATGAGGGAGCTTCAAAAGAAGCTCCCTCACAGTGTGTTCCATCCTTGTTTCTCCTACCATACACTCGAATTGCTTCAGGTGCAAGCTGTGCAGACTCACTACTAGGCGCTTTTACAACTGCATCCAGTTGGGAGGATATAGAGGAGGCTTGAGTGGTCAGCTCAGTTTTCTTACTCCTTTTGTATTACTTGATCAAAGGTGACTCAGCTTCTGCTATATCCTCACCACTCTCAGCTATAACTGCTAAGTGACCCCCTTTATCTTCTTTTTACTCACCTCATCCTTTTAAGAAGATGAGGTGGTTGGTTTTCTAACTTCTAGAGGTTTTGAAAGAACAGGCTCAACATGGGTAGGTTCCTGTGGGTGTGCCTGTGTTTGTGTTTCCACGAGCTCAGGGACCATTGTTGCACTAGGTTGATTACCACTATTTCTCATGTCTGGCATAGAATAAGGGAAGTCTTAAATCTTTCAATCATGAAAGTTGTTAACTTAAGACTTACTGAAACCTTATTCTTAGTAAGAAGTGATCCAAATAGAATTTTGGATACTTGCTTACAATTTCCAATTAGTGTCGTGTTTACACCTTCTAGCATATGTATGTCATTTACTTTATAATTTAAATCTGACATAATAAATCTAGGCAGAAAGATGTCCTAACCTCTTGATTCTAATGGCATTATCAGCCTGGTGCTCAGCTCCTCCAATATGTAGTGTCCTACATTGATCTATTTGTTGTGAGCCATGGAGTAGACCAACTTTTGGACAACACTGGATATGTTGTCAAATCCTGACTTTCTGCAAGTGAAAGCCCTTATCGCTGAGTCAAACAAGAAAGACCACTCTCTCCTCAAGTTCTTCTTGTTCATGCTTGCCAGGTTGATCTTCTCAGAATAGTTAATAAAATCCATAAATTCATAGAGCTCATCCTGAGTTGGGATCTCCACAACCTTGTCAGTTGGAATGTTCAAGGCCAAGTTCATGTCAGCTTCAGTTATTTCCACATGTTGTCCTTTGATTTGACAGTTGAAAACCAAGCTTGAAGACTGATCTTCATGAATAATTTTCCTAGCCACAGCTAAGTTCCAGAAGTCACCCAATATATCCAGATACAGAACTGGGTTAGCTGTAAGAGCACCTACAAAGTAGGTGTTAGAAAGGAACTTGACAAAGCACTGAAAAGTTTCAGGTGCCTGGTTTGCATCTAGAAATGCAAGAAAATTGGTCTCCTTGGGGATAAAGGGTACAAGATTGTTGGCTGCCATTGATATGAGTATGAAGTTTAGTGGGTAAAAGAAATTTGTGAGAAAGGAGTAAAAATGAGAGAGAAATCGGTTTTGGATTGAAAACTAGGTCACTTGAGATCTCGAAAGTTGTAAGTATGTATATGTATCGAGAAGTCTGGGTATTTATAGTAAAATCAAATGACTTGTCGAGAACTCAAAAATAGACGTTTGAAATTTGTCTATCGAGAAGTCATTTTAAGAAAGGAAAAATATATCAAGAAGTCATTTTAAATTACTCTTATAGAGAACTAAGAATTGACTTATCAAGATGTCAAATAAATACCCAATTTGTCCAAAAATGGACTGAATTAATTCCAAATTTTATTTGAATAAATTCAAAATAAAATTAGAATAAATTTGCCAAAAGTATTTTACCAAAATAATTCATTAAGTTAAATTATTTCAGTTCTGAGTTATTGAGAAGTCTAAAAATTATACTTGCAGAGAACTATGTGAATTAACACTACTAGAGAACTCTACTAGGACTTATCGATAAGTCATATTTAAGCCTATCGAGAAGTCACTCGAGAAGTCAATTTACCAGTCAGTAAATTGACTTGTCGAGAACTCACTCGAGAAGTCCTAAAATGACTTGTCGAGAAGTCAATTAGACTTATCGAGAACTCAGTTCTCTATATACTTTTGATCATTTTAATTCTGCCTTGTGTTAATTTTACATATTAAAAAAATGTAAATTAACAACTGAGCAATTTACTTAGAATTTGAAAAATTTCAAGTTGAATTTTGAAAAATAAATATGCAGAAATTTCTGAAATATTTATAATTCATATTTTAGTTAATTTCTAATTAAATCAAATAAAGATTGATTTATTAGAAATTAATCTGCTGCAAAAAAGTTGAGTTCTTGCCTTAGGATGAAGAATTAAGCATTCCAATTTCACCTACAAGTCTGGTGAAAGTTGCTTCATCCAAAGGTTTAGTAAAAATATCAGCTAATTGTTTTTTTTGTTGGAATAAAAATGAGCTCAATGGTACCATTTGTAGTATGTTCTCAAATAAAATGGTACCTTAAATTAATGTGTTTTGTTCTAGAATGATTAACTGGATTAGCCACTATAGATATGGCACTAGTATTGTCACACATGATAGGAATTTTGTGTAACACTAGGCCATAGTCCATTAGCTGATTCCTAATCCAAAGTACTTGAGCACAACAACTTCCTGCAGCTATGTATTCAGCCTCAGCTATAGAAGTTGATACAGATTGTTGTTTCTTGCTATACCAGGATACAAGTCTTTATCCAAGAAATTGACACCTTCCACTAGTACTCTTCCTGTCAACCCTGCATCCAGCAAAATCTGCATCTGTGTAACCAACGGCTTCCAAACTAGTTCTCTTAGAGTACCATAATCCCAAGTTTGAAGTTCCCTTCAAATATCTGAAAATCCTCTTCACAACCATCAAATGTGATTCCTTTGGATTGGCTTGAAATTTTGCACACAAACATGTTGCAAACATGATATCTGGTCTACTTGCAGTTAAGTAAAGCAATGATCTAATCGTTCCTCTATAGCTTGAAATATCTACACATTTGCCTTTTCTGTCTTCATCCAATTTTGTTGTTGTAGACATAGGTGTAGAAACAGGTGAACAATCAACCATGCCAAACTTTTTCAATAAGTCTTTAACATACTTGGTTTAACTGATGAAGATTCCATCACTCCTTTGACTGACTTTTAGTCCAAAAAAGTAACTTAATTCCCCCATCATACTCATTTCATATTCACTCTACATAAGCTTTAAAAATCTTTGGCAAAGCTTTTCATATGTAGAACCAAAAAATGATATCATCCACATAGATCTGAACTAGGATCATATCTTCCCCATATTTCTTGTAGAAGAGAGTCTTATCTATGGTACCTATAGTAAAACCATGCTTCAGTAGGAAATCTGACATTGTATCATACCAAGCTCTAGGTGCCTGTTTTAGTCCATATAGAGTCTTGAGTAACTTGTACACAAAATTTGAAAATTCTGGATCTTCAAAACCAGGTGGCTGTTGCACATAAACATTTTCTTTTAGCTCACCATTTAGGAAGGCACTCTTGACATCCATTTGATATAATTTAAAATTTGAATGTGTAGCAAATGCTAGAAAAATCCTTATTGCTTCAAGTCTTGCAACTGGAGCAAAAGTTCCATCATAATCAATTCCTTCTTCTTGTGAGTAGCCTTTTGCAACCAACCTTTCTTTGTTTCTGGTGACTATACCATTTTCATCCATCTTATTCCTGAACACCCACTTTGTTCCAATAATACTTTTATTCTTTGGTGCAGGAACTAACTCCCAAACTTTATTTCTTTCAAACTGATTCAGCTCTTCCTGCATGGCAGATATCCAATCAGGATCCAGTAGAGCTTCATCAATTTTCTTATGCTCTACTTGAGACAGAAAAGATGCATGTAGACACTCATTAGCAGTTGCACTTCTAGTTCTCACACCAGCAATAGGATCACCAATAATTGCTTCTCTAGTGTAACTTCTATCCCACTTCTTTGTATGAGTTTGTTGACTTGTGCCTTCATCATTCTCTTTACTGTTAGTATGACTGCTAGATCCTTCTTCTCTTTCTCCCCCTGAGTTTGTGTTATCAAATTCAGGTGTTTGAGATGAGCTTCCATTCCCATGATTTTCTTGTTCAGAAATCTCTTCATTCAAAATCTGTTGTGCATTGACTTCATCTTCACCATCAGAATCACTATCAATGTTGAAGTTTTCAAATGCAAGGGCTTCAGCTTCATTTTCATCAAGGCATTCCAAGCCTGGACATTTGTCATCATCAAAAGTCACATTTGTGCTTTCCATAATTTTCTTTTGATCTATCACATAGACTTTATAGGCAGTTCTCTCCAATGAATATCCCAGAAAAATTACTTTAAAAACTTTTGAGTCAAATTTTCCCACATATTCAGAGTTTTCTTTCAAAATGTAGCACTTGCTTCCAAATACATGAAGATGCTTTACAGTAGACTTTCTTTTAGACATGATTGAGTAAGGTGATATGCCATGAACCTTGTTAATGAGACATCTGTTTTGAGAGTAGCATGCAGTGTTAACAGCCTCTTCCCATAAACTTGTTGGCAACTTGGCATCTTGCAGCATTGTTCTAGCAGCTTCAACTAATGTTCTGTTCTTCCTTTCAACTACTCTATTTTGTTTAGGTGTTCTAGCAGCTGAGAATTCTTGAACAATGCCCTTGCTCTTGCAGAATTCACTCAAGGTTGTATTTCTGAATTTTGTTACATTATCACTTCTCAATCTTCTTACACAATTGTGATCTTCAGCCTATTTTTCTATCTTCTTGATGTGCTCAATTATGATGTATGGAGTTTCATCTTTACAGTGCATGAACTCTACCCAAATGTATCTTGAGAAATCATCCACCATCACAAGTGCATATTTGTTTCTTGAAATTGATAAGACATTTACTGGCCCAAACAAGTCCATGTGAATAAGTTGCAATGGTGCACTTATAGAATTCACAGTTTTTGACTTGTAACTTGATCTTTTCATTTTTCCTTTCTGACAGGCTTCACAAACTTCAACTTGTGCAAACTCTAGTTTAGGCATATCTCTCACTAGCTCCTTTTTGACCAAGGTGTTAATTGTCTTAAAATTCAAGTGAGACAATTTCTTATGCCATAGCTTGCTTTGTTCTTCTGATGCCATAGTGTAGAAGCAACAAATTCCATCCTTATTTGTTGAGTCTAAGTCTGCAACAAATAAGCTCCCTTTCCTTGCTCCTTTCAGAGCAACTTCACCAGTTTTCTTGCTGATAAAAGTGCATTCTTCTTTGTTGAATAAAACTTCAAAGCCTTTGTCTGCAAATTGACTCACACTTAGAAGATTCACTTCAAGACCAGCTACCAGTTCTACATCATCAATGACAATATTTCCAGAAATAATCTTGCCATATCCCATTGTGAATCCTTTGATGTTGTCTCCAAAGGTCACCAAAGGGTCAGCTTTCTTCTCAAACTGTGATAGTAGGGCTTTTTCACCTGTCATATGCCTGGAACATCCACTGTCTATAATCCAGATGACTTTCTTCACTTTGCCCTGCACATAATGAGTTTTAAGTGTGTTTAGCAATCCAAGCAGTGTTGGGTACTTTCTTCTTGTTAACTGATTTAGCATAAGTAGAGTGAGTAGTTTCAGATAAAATAGAGCATTGACTGTTGAGCATTTTCCCTTTCACTTGTAGACCCAATTATTGTTTTTTTGAGGTCTACTCTCAGTTTGTGGCAACTTTTCATCACTTTCAAGTTGCAAGGAATGCATTCAAACTTGTCACAGAGGGAGTAGGGATCATTTGCATTTGCTTCATTGTATTTACAGGCTCCTTCAGTTGGCCTTCTAACTACCTTTTTATAAAGGCGAGTTAGGTGATTCATAGAGCCACATATTTCACATTTCTTTCTTGGAGCATCTGCAACATAAACAAAATTGTTGCTTTTGTTTATCCCTATTTTCCCATTTCTATTTTTCTTTTTCTTTCTTGCATCTTCAGTTTTGGTTTCTTTAACAGGTGTCTTAGAAATTTTTTTATCCATGAGTTTCTCTTCAGTATTGGAAGACTGAGTTGATTTTGCAGTTTTTTTCTCTTTGTCCTCATCAGCAATTTCTTGCTTGATAAATCAATTCTTCTTCACTGAAGTTGATTTCACATTCCTTAAACATAGGTGATACAACCTTTTTCAGCATAGCTGGAACATTTTCATTAACTGTTGCTTTTCCTTTGTCACCTATCTCTTTCTTCTTGTTGTTCAAGGCATCATAGTCAAGACCAATAACAATATTTGCACATGGTCTATTTTTCTCATGGTATTGTCCAACCAACTCAGATGCATTTCTGAAAGACTTCAACTTCGCCTCATTCTTTTCAAGCTTATCCCTTAGCACTGCTTCAATTTCATTTGCACACTTGAGCTTGTTCTTGAGATAAGCATTCTCTTGTTTTACAGCTTCAAGCTCCACCAACAATAATTCAGTTTCTTATTTTTCATTCTCAAGCTTCTCATTTATCTTTGTCAGTCTGCTAACTTCTTCATTAGCAGCAACCATACTTGTGTGAATGTGAAACATTTCTGTGCTCATCTTCTCTACAGTTTTCGTATATTGAATCACATTTAAATCAATGGTGGTAAGAGTTGGTACATGTGATTTAGATGAGGATGATTCTCCTTGCTCCAAGGCCATGAGTGCATAATTTCCAAATTTTTTATCTTCATCATTTTCAGAGTCATCCCAACTTTTTCCCTCTGCAATATAAGCTTTGATTTGCTGTTTCTTTAGAAGAGCTTCATACTTTGCTTCTAGTTCAACATAAGCTTTATCCTTCTTTGCCTTCTTAGGTTTCCTGCATTCTGTAGCAAAATGGCCCAATTCATCACAATTGTAGCACTTTATCTTAGATCTGTCAACAGATCCAGTTTTGTAGCCATTTTTGCTTTCAGAAGTGTACTTCCCTTTTCCTTTCCAGTTGTTGTCTTTGTTGAAAGACTATCCTTTACCCTTGAAATATCTTGGCTTTTTTACTCTAATGTTAGAGAATTTTCTAGCCAAATAGGCCATTGACTGATCTAGCTCATCCAGTTCATCAAGAGTGTAGAACTCATCTTCTTCCAATTCTAGAATAACTTGTTCCTGTGAATCATTTGTTCTTTGCTCACTTGTTGAGGCAACTGGAGTTTGAGATCTTGGCTCATCATTAGATGTTTGGCTTTCATTTACAATTAAAG
The DNA here is from genome assembly GCF_009905375.1 of Apium graveolens. Lineage (NCBI taxonomy): Eukaryota > Viridiplantae > Streptophyta > Magnoliopsida > Apiales > Apiaceae > Apium > Apium graveolens. The sequence continues at coordinate 91,284,555 of NC_133654.1, forward strand.
CACTTGATCCATCTACAACATGTCCTTGACCAGATCTCAATGATTTTCTTTGAATCATTTCTAGTTCATATGTTTTAAGAATTCCATATAGAACTTCTAGTGTTATTCTACTCAAGTCTCTCCTTTCCCTGATTGCTGAGATTTTCTGTTCCAAATGATCAGGAAGAGTAAGCAAGAACTTCAAGTTCACCTCTTCAGCTTCATAGTATTTGTCATGGAGCTGTAAGTCATTTATCAGCTTGTTGAACCTTTCAAACACATCAATTATACTTTCTTTTGGCTTGGCCATGAAACCCTCATATTGTGAAATCAGTATCCTTCTTTGATTAGATCTAACTTCCTCAGTTCCTTTACAGAGTTTTAATCTTTTCCCAGATTTGTTTGGCAGTGTCATAGTTGACAATGTTGTTGTACATCACATTGTCAATTGATTCTATCTGTATTAGTTGCAAGCCACTATCCATAGAAACTTTCTCCTTTTCAGGCTCAGAATACTTAGAAGGGTCTTTTGGAGCATAATGAGCTGGAATGACCATATCATCATCTGTTGTTTCTTCAACTCTAACCATGGGAGTGAAGGGCCCATTTTTGAGAATCTGTATATAGAGTGGGTTGGCCATCCTGATAAACAGCAACATTTTCTTTTTCCAAAGAGTGTAGTTAGCTTTGTCAAATGTAGGAATTTCGATGCTACTAATTTTTTGTGTATTCATTCTTCCAAGGTCTTGAATGTGTTTACTTTCAGCTTTTGCTCTAATACCACTTGTTGGGAAAGGAATAACACACAGAGGGGGGGTGAATGTGTTTTACTATTTTTATGCTTGTCTTGAATTCTTTTTCTGGTTGAATAAAGTAAATTAAATCTTGTAATGAAATATGTTCTTGTAGAAGTTAAACTTGCAAGAATAAGGAACACAGATCTTCAAAACTCACTCAATTTTATATTAAAATTAAGAATGTTTTGCTATAAAATTTCTAGGCTATTTGTTGATAAAGAGATTAGCTTCTTCCTAAATGAGTTATAATATTTTTCTATCTAAATTGTTACCACTGACTAAAGGGCCAGTGTTAACTTTATAATTTAGTTAACTGCTGGTTTACACAGTGTACAATAAGACATGCTATTAGGTTTTTGTAAACAGTCACTTGTCATTTCCCTTTATAGAAAAATGTATCTACTATTTATGGCTTAGTATATCTTAGCATCCTGTGTTTACTTTGATCTTCCTTTGTCAGTTAATCTTCACCATTAATCTTGCACATCCTTCAAGCTGCTTTTTGTAGACTTGTCAATCCAGTTGTTTGGATTGTTTGTTGATTGTAGATCTTGGATATTGAACTGGTCTGTAATTTTATACTTTGAGATTTTACCTCGAGATCTCCATTTGGTCTATACAGAACTTGACATCTGGATAAGTATATTGGCTTATCGAGATCTCTAATACTCCATAGTTAATTTGACTTGTAGAGGTCTCTGAGTTCGCTATAGGAGAATTTGGCTTGTCGAGATCTCTAGTCTTCATATCTTCACTTTGACTTATCGATATCTCTGAGTTCTCTAGTGGTTTATTGACTTATCGATAACTCAGAGTTCTCTAGTCAAATTTGACTTGTTGATAACTCTGAGTTCTCTAGTGAAGAGATGACTTGTCGATATCTTCAATCTTCATGTCTTCAATTTGGCTTGTCGATATCTCTGTGAGTTCTCTATAAGTTTTTCTGACTTCTCGATAAGTCATTTGAAGTTCTCGGGTGACTTCTCTATAACACTAAATCTCTGACTTGTAGAGATCTTGACTTGGAATATTTTTATCCAAACAAATTTATTCAACTCCAAGCTTCTTCAAAAATTCTTCTGAGGCATGATCTTCTTGATCTTCTTTCAAATAGAATCCTTAGGCTTGATACTGTTTAAATAAAAAGACTCCAGTCTACTCTTTTACATACTTTAAATGTTACAATACAACTGCAAACTAAGATTACAATACAACTGACTTAGGGTTGTCGATTTGACTTAGTCTTGTTAAAGTACAGGCATGTCTTGCACAACATTTCTTTCTCTTCTTATTACTGCTAGGTTATGAGTTTGTGTCTATTTTATATTAAAAGACATGATTATCTATCTTTTTATGCATAAAAACAGAATTGTGCACTCGAACAGTTTTAAGAGAAAAATCAAACTTCTTTTTACAGTGGTGGTTGCTTATTTCATTAAAATCTTTTGAAATCACTATTGTACATCATTTATCTCAAAAGATTAAATGCATAATTTTCATTCATTATACATCTTAACTTCATTTTATCTCTATATTTTTATATGTTCTGTGATACAGGTTCAGCCTCCAATGGCATTCTTGTATTTGATAGTCATGAGGTTGAAAACCCACAACTTCTAACCCAGACTGTAAACGCAAACACAGAAACATAACCAACCAACACTCTCTTACCACTAAAATGAAGTATGAATGAGCGTAAGGGAGAAAGTGCCTTAGTGCACCACATAAGGAAGGTTCTGAAGTCAACCCAGCAGCTCTGTCTCCTACAAAGTTGAGATATTTTAAAACTGAGGCAACTGCTAGCCCCCATGCATCTTCTCAAAAAGATGTAATGAATGAAAAGGCACAAAAATAGTTACTAGATTCATCCTCTCAATAGGGTGCGTCTATTGAAATTCGTCTGTCGGCCAGGGTATCCGATGTAGTGTCACCACCTCAAACATAAACAATTCTTGATGCGTAAGGAAAGGTTACACATACAAAGGATGAGTTGACTGAAATAAGAGTTTCGACCATTTTACGGTCAGATTCGATTGTTCAAGGTTCTTTAATAGACCAATTTCATTTACAGGTATTAGGAGATGATAATGATCTAATAACCATATGTCAGTGGTTAGTGTCTACCTCCCCAGGCTTAAATCCCATGGATGCATCTGCGGATAGTGGATCTGACATAGGCGCAGATCGGCAACTTGTTGACAGTGATTCAGATGTACCTGATGAGTCACAAGGAAATGTCTTCACAGATATTAGGGGAAAACTTTGATCTTTATGCTAAATTTTTTGGATCATTGTTTACCTTCCCAGAGTTCAAATCTGGAACCCCAAAAGGGAAACTAGCAACTTGTAGATTATGACTCAGATTCATCTGACGAGTCTAACGAGGATGGGGATTTGCGAACTCCCATTGCACCGCCTATGACCTCCTTAAGGATGGCTAAGGTGATTTTTCTTGCAGGTACAACTGGGTTTTGGAGCTATGAGAGGAGTGATACACTTATGAGAATGAGTGTAAACACGAGTGAAGAAAAGAGTGAAACACATGTGAGGTACACGAAATAGAATCACACACTCACAATGAGGAAGAAAGAGAAACATCATGTCCCATTCCCTATCCCTAAACATGGTTCTTGATACTTCGGGTCTCGAATTTGTTTATGATTGGAACCTAACTCTTAGGACCTAAAATTTTACATATTAGATTAGAATACTTCGGGACCTAACAAGTTGGGAGCTAACAATTGTTAACAATTAGTGATCTCACAGTTGAGAGGTATAAGGAGTTGGGAATATTGGTTAACAAGATGATCAACGGTGAAGTCATTCTTGCAACATTTAAAGGGACATGGTTGATCAGACTCTGACTTGTTATTTCTTTTCCAACCAAGTAAAATATGAGAACTCCTTCAGACGATAGCATACATTCATTCTCTAAGGGGGAGATAAAAGCTTAAGTAATAGTTTGGAGGATTTCTCAACTAAGGGGGAGATATAGCAAGCAGGAGGAAAAAGGTAAAGCATATAACCACACACCATTGTTGTTTGTAACTACGGATCCTATTGTACAGGAGAGGTGGTAAACACGAAGGTGTTTCCTAGTGATCAGAAGAAGTGCTTTGGTTCATTATTATTCTTCATAAGGGGAGAAGCTATTTTCCAAAGGTGGAGTACCATTGGTTTTTATCTACGGATCATATTGTACGGGAGAGGTGGTAAACGAAGGTGATCTCCTTTAAGCAGTTGATTCTCATAGGGGGAGAAGCAAGAGAGATATGCGCTTCTCAACAGGAAATATGGTTGTACAAAAGAAGCTGTTGATGATTACTTCAAGACTGAGAAGTATTATCTGGAAGAGACTTGAAGAACCAAGGAAATGAAGATAAAACTACTTGAAGATCAGTTCAGTGCTAGAGGAACAAGCATCTTTCATTTCAGTTACTCAAAAAAACTAGAAATGTAGAATTTGATCCAGAAAACCAGTAGCATTATTTACAAGTCCTGGTACTTTACTTTTTCAAGTTGTTAGTTGAGTTATCCTCTCTATTTAATTTGTTTGTTAGGTTTAACAATCAAATAGGGGGAGATTGTTGGTGAGAATGCGTAGCTGTATGAGCAGTTACGTGATAACTCAACATAAGAACAATACTAGAACAGGACAGGTTAATAATACTACATCTACACAAGAAATAAGAAGAAATGAAGACATGGCAAATACAAAGAATCAAAAGATTAGAAGAAAGCTTGAAGTCTGTTTACAGATCACTGAAAGAAGTTCATTAATATGATCATGCCTCATTGAAGAATAAAGGTTAAAGAATTTCAGGGTTTCATAAATAATGAAGATTAAGTGTATAAGTGTCACATGAAGATTTCAGTGTATTGACATTGATTGAAGATAGACAGTGTTCGAAGCATAGGAATCTGAATAATTGAAGACGAGGTATAGACAGAGGTTAAAGAAGACAACTGCAGTCTTGAAGTTATACTCACTGACAGGAGTTCATTTATATGTTCAAGCGTCGATGAAGAATAGTGAATGAAGTATTCAAGATTGTAGTAGCAATGAAGATGATGTCTAAAGTACCAGAAAGGATTCCAGTGAAAGTACATTTGTTTATTGACAGTAAGTGTCCGAAGCGAAAAAGTTGTTGCAAGCTTAACAATGAAATCAAGTCTACAATATGAAGACCTGAATCGGGGTTAGTCGTCTGTGAACCAGACCAGTTGCACTAGGCGTCAACAGCTCGTGAAATGAATCTGGGTATTATTTATAGAAGAATTGTTAAGTTGAGGAACGTACTTGGATTGAACTTTATCTGTTAAAGTACGAGAAGAGATGCGTGGGGTATACACTAAGCGGCTCGAGAGATTGGCGAAACTCAAAGTTTAATTATTAAATTAAATAAATTTATTTAGTGGACTTTAAAATAATTTATTTAATAAACTTAAAATGATTTATTTTATAAACTTTAAATAAGTTTATTTTATAAATCTAAATTAGTTTATTTATATAAATTATATTTAAGTTTATTTTATAAATTAATTTAGTTACAATTTAAACTTAAATAAAAAGAAAAAGAAAACAAAAAAAGGAAGAAAAGAAAAACAAAAGAAAAGAAAAACAAAAAAAGAGAAAAAGAAAAAGAAAAGAAAAAGGAAAGAAAAAGGAAAAGGAAAAAGAAAAAGAAAAACAATAAAACAAAGAAACCATGCAACCATTTACATGGTCGCAGGTTGAGAATAAATAAAAACAATCAAAACCAAACATGGTCGCAGGTTAGCTTCCATGTCTGGTAAGGTTAGTTTAATTTTATTTAGTCACAGGTTAAGTACAACTATGTACTAGTAATCTCCAGTCGCCAGTTGATTTTCCTACTGATCTTAGCTCTCTTCTCAGCCACACATTATTGATATACAAGTCTACACAGCAGCAGAAGCATTCAAGAGATTGAATTGTTCTGTTCATCTTCTCTCCCAAAAGAGGTGAAAAATAGAAGCAAAGAATTTAAGAGAAGCTCAAGTTTTTTATTTATCCGTTTAACTTCTCACCGGAGTATCGTCATAATGCCCGGTTTAACTCTTGTATATTCTTAGGGGCATTATAAACTTTACCCGGTAATTAAATCCTAGTACAAACAAAAGCTAGATCATTGTATATGATTTGATTTGTAAATCTTTGTAGAAGTTAGGAACTTTGTTGTTCTTAGATTGTAACTGGTTAATTTATTTACCGGAGTGTAGCAACACCCCTCGCGGATTTATATACGAATATATATTTCCCTGAATATCTTGTGTTCCTCGTTTTATTGTTCCAAATACTATTGCTCTCAAGAATTTTTTAATTTAGTGATTATCGTATTCAACATCCCTTCTACGTTAATTCGGGACCTAACATTAATGTATCTAGCTAATAATACAAGGCCTGATATAGCATTTTCAGTAAGCAAGACATAGTTCTGCCCCAACGTAAATACATTGGTCTAGAGTGAAACATATTTTTTGGTATCTTCGAGGTACAACTGATATGGGCTTATTTTATTCTAATAAATCCAATGCAGTTTTAACTGGCTATGCAGATGCAGGTTACTTATCTGATCCAGACAAATCTCGATCACAAACTGGTTATTTGTTTACTTACGGAGATACAACCATCTCATGGAACTCAGTTAAACAATCTTCGGCTACTACTTCTTCTAATCACGCAGAAATTCTTGCAATTCATGAATCTAGTCGAGAATGTGTCTGGTTAAGGTCAATAATTCAGTATATTCGGGAGCCTTGTGGCATGTATCATAATAGGACAGTCCCAACAGTGATGTTCGAAGACAACACAGCATGCATCCAACAATTGAAGGATGGCTATATTAAGGGTGATAAAACTAAGCATATATCACCGAATTTTTTCTTCACACATGATCTTCAAGAAAATGGAGAGAATGAAGTTCAGCAGATTCGTTCAAGTGACAATCTTGCAGACCTGTTTACCAAGTCATTGCCGTCAATGATTTATGAAAAATTGGTCCATAAGATTGAGATGCGTCGTCTCAGAAAACTTAAATACATTTTTCAAAATCGATATACTCTTTTTCCTAATAGGGTTTTTTCCTATAAATATTTTAACGAGGCACGATTATTGAAAATTGGGCATTCAAGGGGGAGTGTTGTAATATGAATGTTTAAGAGTTTTCTAGAACAAAATCTCTTAATTTTCTAAACTCATGTAACCTATTACTGCTTTTACTTTTACTGTACTTGCAACTCACCTGTAGAGAGCCTATATAAAGGGTTCATGATCTCTTTTGTAAATACACTTGAAAAAAAATATATATCCCTCTTTAACACATGTGCTATCAATTATAGTTTTACATTTATTTCTAAAAAAATATAGTTTATTTGAAAGAAAAAGTAAAACAATGCAAGGCAGCTAACACGACAAAAAGAAAGGAACCAACTTTAATTTTTATTAAATTTTTTTATTATAATTAAGTTGTTCTTATACAATTACACCAACCCGCACTATGGTAACCGGTATCACGCTGTACACCATAACCACCATTGTAGCCAAATATGTTGTAACTTGTATGTTTAAAGTTATTTAAAATTTTCTAACTTCCTTAAACTTTCTTTGCTGAAGATGAGAACCCGATTCTTGTCTTGCTGAAACGGGAGTTTACCAATGAAAATAATGTCAACACAAATATACGCAGAAAGCTGAAATATGATAAACCTGTGTTTTGAATAATGGAATTGTAAAGTATAACAAACCAGCTATGTATATAGTTGAAGATTGTTACATACAAACTGAATCCATCAGCCAAACTACAAATCTCCTACTTTCCTAATTGCTCAACAAGCATGTCTTTCTCTTTCTAACGCGAGGAATTGAACTTACATGGCTACATAGAAGCTGCTCAACGGCTTTGCTGTTGAACTTTCATTGGTGAACATGTGCTCTGGAAATAGCCAGAATCCACCTCGGATCAACGTGAAGCTCTGTGGTTTTCTGCTTAAAATACACGCAAAACTACTTCTATACATTCATATCAGCCAAGCTCTGCTCAACTTGCAAAAAGGGTGTTGCATGTATTCGTATTGCTTTATGAGTCTGATCCTTGAGCTTTGGTAATACATAACTGATAAAAGAGTAACCAGGTATTCCGAAAATTGACTTGTCCTAAAAGTTACTGGTAATGCATTTCCCATGCCTTTTAAAACAGGTGAAAATATCAGAAACTCTATGACTTTCTTGGTACAATGTTACAGTCTTGAAGGAAGCAGGGCTGAAGCAGGCAGCAGTTAAAGCTGAAACCAACCAGCAACAAGCACCAACATACAAGAGACTTCACCAAAACAGATCAGAGAAGGTATTAAGTTGTCAGGGCTTGTCAGGGCATGGGATACGCATTCTTCGGGTACCTAGAAGAAGACGGGACTCGCTGCATAAATCTGGGAAAGTCTGGCTTAAATCTTTTATTAGGCATCCCTTGGAAAGACCTGGTGATTAAGAAAGAACAAAACATTTAATCAGTATCTAAAATGTATTACTATTTACAAGATTTATTATTTGAAATTTCAAATAAACCATGTCAACTTTTATTAATAAATTTCCTCAAGTTGAGTGATTAAAATTAGACGTCATTCTAAAGACTTCAAGCAGAAATAAGAGATAACTTTTTTTGAAAGGAATTGCAATACCAAAGATCATTTGGATCTAATAATAGTTCCACCAATTATGAAATTTTCTTATCATGCAGGACATTCTTAGTCTATGACCAAATGACAACTATTTTTTTCCCACATACCTTATACCTCAAAATTTTAAGTGCACTGTTCCAAACTACCAAATACACCACTGTTACATCTTTACACCATTTATTATAATGATAGAGGTCACTAGTCTGTGTTAGCATCGGAAAGAGCACTCACCTCGGAGATCCCTGACGTTTGTATGAAAATTGACCATTCATTGATCTCAAACTTCCAAGAGCTTTATCAGCAGCCTAAACCAACATATTCAAGTTCTCAGATACAAGAGTTTGATTTGCTATATCACAATTATTATTTTTCAGGAGTTCAGGACAAGGGATTATGGAGGTACCTGCACCTTAGCCTCATCCCATGTTAACCCGGATCCCTTGCCTAGCACCTGTCCATCTACTTCAACCTAAAACATTAACCAAAAAGATCTTGAGAGAAGGAAGACACAAGAAACTGACCAACAAGGTATTTACTGAAGTATTGCTACTTCATGCTAATGTACTTCTTCAAATGCCAAAAGAAAGAGCAATCTGGTTCAAGTAGTCATCGTTGAAGTTCAAAGTCAAGTATGCTTCATAGTAAAGGACAGTACATGTCTAGCTGCGATAACTGATTGATATAATGATATTGAACTTGGGTGCTAGATCATCTTAAAGATTCAGGAGGACCTAAATAAACTTGGAGTTGAAACAGGTCAAGGACATGTCATGTTGCAACTCCTTAATTACACAATTTATTTCAATTACATGGAGATAATATACACAAGTCTCTTAAGAAAGAAAAGCAAGTCTTAAAAAACAATTCACACACCAAGGATATTAAATTATATAAGGCGAAACTGAAATGGAAAGGTTGGATAGAGGGAAGGAGATGGTAAACAACGAATAGCATCGACTTAACCCAAAAGTGAAAACACATTCTTAGCAGCAAAGATTTCTTATTAGTGAACTGTGGACTAGGTATAAAATTGTTTATAATCAAAACCAGATAAATAAAATATCCTATTTTGCTAACCTGTGCATGAACTTCACTATGTTGGCCCATATTATTAGAAAATTGTGGCTGAGGATGAAAAGAAAAAGCAAGACCTTCCATCATGCACTGAGAATCAAAAATACAAATCCATTAAACCACAAGCAAATTTATATTGATCGGTAACATGTCACATTAGAATTAGGTAAGGATATCTGGATAAAGTCATACTAATTCTTTAAGTTCAGAGACTGAACCGATCAAATTCTTAGAGCCCTCCAACCTTGGATCCATCACTCTGGATGGTCCTAGCCCATATTGAAATGCCGAAGACTCATCTTGCAATGGCTGATATCCAAAAGAATTTACATCACCCATAAACCCATTCCCATTGGCAATGGGGAATCTATTCCCATCCTCATGCACAGGGCCACTGTTAGGGTTAAGATGTGATATATATTTATCTGCAAAAGCATAATACATGATAGTGAGAATAAAACAGAGCAAACCCAGAAACAAAAAACAAAACCGAGAAAGTCACAGGCTAAAGGCAGGTCATTATGAAATTTCAATTCAATCTCAGATTGAGCTTGGCTTAATCAATACTATAAAGGGAAGGAGTGGTCAAAGCATGTTACTGGTTTACAATCATATTGTTCAATTTTCTCTTTCTATACTAGCATTATTAATATCATACCCAATCAACAGAGACATATAGGTACAGACTCTTTGCCATTAGATAAAAGATACTTTCTTAGAATCAGCATGATTATTTCTTCACGAGAACTGTAATTCAAATATTATAAATATAAACAGTGGCCGCTTCAAAATAAAAAATCGGCAGTTTTATTTAAGGAGAAAAAAAGAGTAAGGCAATGCATCAGAGGTTATTCTGCTCCCTATAATTCAAATTAGGTAAATAAATTTCAAAACATCATCCTAAATTGGTAACTAATCTTCTCAAATATAGAAAACAAAGACATGCCAATATATACATGTTTCATTTAAGTTAACTCTTGTTTCCTAACATCGAAAAAATGTACTTCACTTCTATCAAATCACTTGCTTCACAATATTTGATTCGCCTTCAATCTATGACTTTCACTCTCCCTGTATCAGCAATATGGTCATCCTTACTTCCATGGAAGTTACGAATTATAAATCAGAATATATAAAGGCGAAAAAACGAGACCCTGCTGGGAGTCTAGATACAATGCGTGTGCGAGGAGTTTAACATGTGTGTGTGTGAGCAATTACACACATATAATCGATAAATCAAGTTTTGATGTTTAAATACAACTTATAAATGATCCGGACAAATAAAGCCTAATCCACCAACTGACTAATATGCAAGATCAAATATGCACCAACACATGTCAGAAAGAATACAACAATATAATCCTTACTAGCCAAATTGAGAAGTGATTCCTCAGCAGCTTTTTGTTGAGCTTCCTTTCTTGTTTTACCAGTTGCCACACCTACTTTCTCTCCCGCAAACCAGACCTGCAATATATAATATTTTATGAAGCCTTACTGTACACCATATATATGCAAACCAGTCATGGTGAAAAACTACAGAATGCTAATACTCCAAACATAAGGAGGATACATCTTTTTGTCTCACTGTCTGAGTAGAAGTGACATGTTTTTTTAAAAATTTGTCGTAATTGCTAAATTTTAACACAAGTAAATAGCTGCAGAAGCAATGCAATCATTACCTCAACCTGGAACTGCAGTTCTATGCTTGGAACCAAAGCTGACCTGAACTCCACCTGTACACATAAGAAAAAGGCAAGAAGCGCAATTAGGACATGCATATGGAATACAACTAAAAAAACCAGAATCTGATACTTTCTACAACATTCAATGATTGCACACAGAAACAAAGGGGACAATATCATTTCATTGAAGGCATATAGAAACAAAGGGGACAAGATAATCGTTTATTATACCTTGGTTCTGCACTTAGAAGCAATATCGTGTATTGCTTTAACCGGAGTTGCTGCAGATTTTTCAATTCGTCCATGTTCTGAATCAAGATGCCTATTGCTCGAAGATGATCGAACTAAGAAAACATCTTCACCTTCACAATACAATGCAAGCAATTAATATAGTAAATATTCACAGTTGCATTACTTAAGAATCCTCTCTAATTGCTATGTTGTATTTATAGTGACTTGGTTTATAAACTTTAATTTGGGGTATATGCATGTTAACATATAGTAAAAACAGCATGTTCATCTTCTATACGGATGAACATAGAAATAAGGAGCAATAAGTACAGATTAAAAAAGAACAAAAATAATTTTTTAAACAGGACTCGAGATAGAATAATGGCAACTAATTTTCTCATATTACTCGTAAGGGATATAATAATTCAGTGCTTATACCACACATTAACGTTTTTTCTATAAACAAGTATATCTGTAGTTCACAATAATATTAAAATACCAAAAGTAGCTTGATTATTAGTACCAATACACATGTAAAACATACCTAAATTCATGTATGATACAGGTTCTACTTCCATTATAAGCATCTTATGTAGAAGCAAAGTGATTTTGGTGTTCTTGAAAGAAATTGAACTTGAGTAAATATTTTTGAAGCAAAGTGATTTTGGTGGTTCTTGAGCAAAATTGAAGTAGAGTATATATTTTTGTTAAACTAATTTGTCATATATGAAATTAACATAACAAAATCGAAGGCCTCCAAAACTGAAACCATTGAAATGAGACTTAATAGTACACTTAATAGTACTCCTAAAGAAGTATATGCTTTGCATTAAAGATAATTTGATGTTATCGTCATTGGCATAAAGTGACAAGTGTACCTGGAAATGAAGGGTAAGTAGACAATGTTGGACTTGGTCTCAAACGTTCATCTCTTAGAGCCTACAATTCAAAAAATTAATAAGGCCTAAATAACTTTTAGTAATTACTCAGTTGTATAAGCACAGATAACAAAACAGATACACACCTCTTTAGGCATCATCTGACCCTCATTATTAAATACCATATCAGATGGTGTTGAACTGTCTATCTTATGCGCAAAGGGCGGATGACGAGGCTGCTGCTTATCAACAGGTGGCAGCTCTAGTTGTGAAGGAAATTCCTTGGGTTGTACTGGCACCGTTGGGTTCAGTTGTCTTGGGCTCATCTTTTCCTCAACTGGAAACCAATTTCCACGTCCTTGAGCTTGTGGAACAGAAACTTGCAATGAAGGTGGTCTTACAGGAAACTTAGACTCAACAGGGGGATCTCGTATGTCTTGACCATGCTGCAATATAAGAAGTCTTCTCCTTGTATCAGGATCCAGCTCAGATTCTGGAACTTCACCCTCTTCTCTAGCAGGAGAATGTTGTAAATTTGTTTCTGAAAGGCCAACTTGGTTCACAGTTTTAAGTATTGAAGTCACTTGTGGCAATGATTTAGGGGGAACAGGCATAACTTGCCCGAGCATTGTTGGTGCAGGATTTATAACAGGAGGAGGATATACTACATGAGAAACAAGCCTGGGATCTGCAGTAGTGACTATTGGAAGGACTGCAGGGGAAGCTGAAGTTTCATCCTAGACTCCCAATTAAAAAAAGTTGCTGAAGTCAATTTTAAATCTAGTACAGTATCACCAATTTAAGACAAGTACAACTTACAAGTTACAAGTCATAAGCAACTTAAAGCAAAAGAATAAACTTTTGCCATAGAAACATTCAAAATGCAGGCATATGCTATTCCCGAAAGTGCAATTCATTGAATACTAAAGCATAAACCAAGAAAATTATATGAAAAATGTATCATTAGGTTAGACTACAGCCATGTAGAATCATCATATCAAGAGATAATACCTTTAATCTTCTTTCCACTTCAATATCTGCCATGCCATCAAAAGAAAGTGAATCTTTGTTCCCATTCAAAGCTGAGGGATCATCCTGAAAAGCAAGCAGGTAACCTCAATTGCTAAAGAGTCTATGCTTATGTCCAGACAATAAAGTACTACTAATGTTATCATTTGACTAAAACAACTATGCTTTAGTTCCTAATATAATTGAAAGATGAAAGCAGTTTGAAAGCACTGACCTCTGAAATCAAATAATTGCTCACATCAGGAGGTAAAGGGATATCTTTAACATCATCCTCAAACTTGACCTCTAGAATACTTTGTAAAATACCCTCGTCAAAGTCTCTGAGTACAGTAAAAAAGTATTGGTCATGACAAACAACTAGGTACGTTAACATGTTCAATCCATACAAAAGAACCCCCCCTTTCACCCTTTCGCTTCCACAAATGCCGATATTTGAAATAGAATAAAGTAACAGAAAGATGTGCACATATATAAATAAATCCTTATTAATTAATTCAAGTTAATGGTGTGTTAGAATTTATATGTCAAATCCTTTTGTATTCTTATATCCTTACTTGAAGAAGCCACCTCTAACATTGCATGCAACATTTCTTGCAACACACAAGACAGGCACCGCATTGTTGGCCTACAAAAAAAAAGGGTTGCATGAGGTGCATGACACAACTAAGGTATAGCCAAAAAATAGTCACATTATACAAGACAACATAGTTTTTTTAGAGAACACGGATTTGGACAGCTATATGGATTGAAAAAAGAAAAAAGAAATATCCAATACACATGACTAGTACCTCAGCTTGAGGAGCATGATATGGAGCAAAAGCAGGCACAACGTGGACACGAGGTTGATCTTTCTCATCCCACACTTTTAGACGATCATCAATTACCAATGCCAGGTTAGGGTTGCAGTTCCCATTTTGAAACACATTGAACAATGATTTTTTCAAACCTGTTGGGTGCAAAAAGTAAGTGGTAGAAGATCTGAATCTACTTAGCAAGAAAGCAATCATACAGGATGATGAATACTTATTACAATCTACTTTGGGCACAACAGAAAAATCTGTGGAAGACTTGGAAGGATGGAAGTAGAAGAAAAAAAATATTAACTAAATAACATAAGCAGCCAAGGTATGAGTTTATCTTTACTTACCAGGTTTGACACAGACAATGCGTTCTAATATCTCCATTGTGTTTATCAACTTCGACTCTGGATCAAGAAGCCTCCACATTTCTAAAGCATAGTCCCTTTCAGCCATTGTGCAAACAAATACTTCAAAACGCTTACGACCTCTTGCAATCAAGTAACTTCTAAGATCCTCCCACGCAGGTCTCAATCTCACAAGGACACTTGTATCACGTATCTATACAAAAGAAAACATATATAAAGTTATTACAATGCAACCATAAACTAAAGGTATCTGGTATGACATATATATTACTTCGATAAAAAAATGCAGGACATATAACAGCATGGAAATCATTATACAACGTTTTTAGCTCTCAATACACATAAGATGACAGTAATTAGTTAACAGATGACAAGTAAATTACTATTAGAGTCGATCACGCTAGTAATTCAATATGACATACTCACCAGTGGATTGATACGCGTCAGGATAACATTTTTGTCTTGTAAACGTATAATTGGACGAACAATCGGTTGATGACTCTCAGACAATGCCTGGATAACCTCGGGTTGAGTTTTAATCACCTTACCATTTTCCACTACCTGATCATTCTCTGCATACTGCTTCAGTACAAACTTGTCCTCTTGATACCGCTTAATTTCTGCAAGCATACCAGCAACACGCTGTGGATCAGAATCAGAGATTATCTTTCTCTGCAAAGCTTCAATCCGGTCCTCAAATGACCGCATCGTGTTAGCAACAATGAGCGTCTCATCAAGGTCAAATACAATGCCAAGACATCGAAGATTTAACATGACAACACAAGAGTCGTATAGTCCACTTGTAATCTTGAAGCCCCAGAAACAAGGGCATTGCTTGTCATTCTTCCGAGAAAGCATTGCAACCAGATGGAGCTCGGTATCACCGAGAGGCATCACTGCAGTCTGTCACATAATTCAAACAAAAACACGAGTTAATGAAGGAGTTAACGTCCAAGTGTTTACAAATACATTTAAATTAAATTGCAAGAAAAATCAATGGTTTTCCAAGCCCAAAGGAACAAACTTATTACAAATTCACAACATTAGCTCTCCAAACACTTTCTAGGCAGATCCCAAAATCCTAAACCAGTTAATCCACACAGACTTGCACTAGGACTAAAACCCATCTTAAAACTTTCTGGGTAGATCTTAAACCATAAATATCAATTGTTATTCGGAACTTTCTGGGTCGATCTTAAATTATCCAATCCACAGAAACTGCTAACTACAGATTCATTAAATCAACCTTGTAATTTACTCGATAAATCTTGAATTGTCAACTAGTACCTACAAAGTAGTAATTAATACAGATTTCATTAAATCAATTCTCGAAACTTTCTGGGTAAATCTTGATTTGGTCAACTAGCAAAAACAAAACAATTTACAATACTTCATACAAATGGTTCTCGAAACTTTCCGGGCAGATCTTGAATTACAATCCAAAAATCCCAATTTTATTAATCTTTATCTACATCCACTTAATCCAAAACCAAGTTCAAGTCTTTAGCAAGTCCAGTGTTCATTTATGTCCAAAAGTCCATCTGGGCAACTTGTAAAAACAGTCCCAAAGTTCAAGATTCAGTTTTGAAGGCCAAAGATCCAATTTTTAATGCTAAAAATGATGATTTTCGAATTTTAAAAATGTGGGTTTTAAGTATATAATATACCTTGTTCTCCCTCAGACATGTAGAATGCATAAGATTGAGCTGTGAGTAAAGAAACTGCGACTTGCACTCCAATTTGAAGCAAACCCCATTGTTAGATATAGTATGAAGAACAGCAAGAGGTGTGCATCTTTCACTTGGATTCGATAAATGACTAATCTTTATCTCCTCCAAAACGACATCGTTTCCCACATACACAGCATCTACTTCTCCAATAAGTTTATCATCTTCATACACAACAACTGACGATGAATTATACATATTTGATGACCCTTTTTCTTGATTTGTAAGTATATGTTTGTTTTCAGTCTTGAATCAAAGTCAAAATCACATAAAAATTCAAACTTGATTAAGTATGTGTGTGCGTGTATAATCAATATACACACAGTAGTTATATGTAATCAGATCTGTGAAATTCTTGAATTAACAACCAAGATTAGGCTTTTGTAAGAAACCCTTTTTAGATCTGTGATGAAAAAGATGATTTAGATTCAATTATATAATAATATGTATGTATATGTGTTTGTATTTTTGATTGATCAAGAAGGAGAGAAACCCTAGATCCAGAAGGTGATGTCAAATTTGTTCTCTCTCTAAAACTACTTGTTTCTCTCTCTCTTGAATTTGTGGGGAAGGTGAGTATAATATCATAAAATAATATTTTTATTGTGCGAGCATATGTAATAAGTATATAATGAGGGTGCTTTTTCGGTTGTGGAAGTCTAACGTATGGGTTTTATTTTTCCTCAATTATCCTTATCTTTTTTATTTATTTATCAAGTTGTGGGTTCTGGGTTTTGGGTAGAGATCTCGATAAACGATACCGTGAAAATCGTATAAAATGACACAAATAATTGATATCAGGTATGAAAATTTTGATACACGAACATAAAAAAATATAAATAAAATAAGTATCGAGTTTAATTTTCCGATATAGATACACGAAACGAAAATAAACTAAATAAAAAATAAATAAATTTTGAAAATATATAGTTTTTATATTATAATATATATTATACTAAATAACAAAAACGAATAACCTATTATATTTCTATTAACTTGTATTAATACTAAAAATATTATATTTAACCACCTATACCTAAAGAGTACGGTTCAATAATGTCTGGATTATCTTCAAACTTTTAATTTTTTATTTTTAAAAAATTTTCTTTAGTACATTTAATACATGTGTCAAAATACGAGAAATCTAAAGGATGGAGAATTTCCACTTTAACAAGTCTTTCTATTCGGTTTTTAGATATGTGACCAAATCATTCATGCCATAATTTCGAAGAATTCTCATTACTCATTTTTCTCCTATTAAAAACATTCGCAACTTTATCTAGCACCTTCATTGAAATTAAAGGTTCACTAAAAGAAACATCAAACATAATCTCTAAAGGTTTCTCTCTAACAGCCCATAGCCAATATACCCAGAATAAAGAAATAGAGAAAACACTTTATTTTCAAATTTAAACGAATATTATAAGCGTCTAACTTTGAAACAGAAATAAGGTTTCTAGTAATACCGGGAATATAAACAATATCAACTAAATTCAAATTAAAATCACTTTCCCACGAAAAGTTTTTACAGCTTCAATTTGGGCTTTCTCTCCATTTCCAGCGAGCAAATATCGGTCCCCTTCATTTATCTTCTTCACGAAAAGGAATTTCTGCAATGAATTAGTTATTTGCACAACTGTAACAATATCTATCTACCTTGTATTTAAGGAGCCTCACATGTGAAAACTTCATAACAAACATTAATAGATGCATTACCTTTCTTATCTAACCACTCGCGAATTTAGAACATTCTTTCCTTATGTGTCATT
Organism: Apium graveolens; assembly: GCF_009905375.1. Lineage (NCBI taxonomy): Eukaryota > Viridiplantae > Streptophyta > Magnoliopsida > Apiales > Apiaceae > Apium > Apium graveolens. The sequence continues at coordinate 91,302,581 of NC_133654.1, forward strand.
TAGCTTTGGAGAAGTTATATTTGGGACCTCCAAAATTCTTTGCGCCAAAAGTCTGTCCCTTGTATTTCGCGACAACTGCATCAATTCTTTTTTTTTACTATTTCCAAAGTTCATTCATTTTCCTTCAATAGGTATTGTGGTCACAACATGAGAACTTTCTACCTTCTCAAACTTAAGGCATTCTTCTTCTTGAACTCAATAGAAATCAACTTACTCGTATTTCACTTCTCTTTTTGCGTATTGTAATTGAATTTAAAAGGACCAAATTGTGCAGGAATAGAATTCAGTATGAAGTGAATAAGAAAACCTTCAGAGATTTTCATGTCCATGTCATTTAATCGAGAATCCATATTATTTGTTCTCATTATATGATCACGGACACCACTTGAACAATTATACTTGAGAGTGATCATTTTTGAGATTAGTGTAGTGGCTTGAGCCTTAGTGGTAGCCTTGAATTGTTCCTCAATGTTAGCTAGGTACTCCTTTGCATTATCAAATTCGGAGATTGCTCCACAAATTACACTAGTAATGGAGCCCTTGAGAATTATCAAGGAAACACGGTTGTTATACTTCCATTTTACATGATCGGCCTTTTGCTCAGCAGATCTTTCAGCCGTAATGGCAGCAGTTTTTACAACCCTTATTGCATAATCAAGGTTAGAACCACTCAATGGTTCAATGTGCGGAAAGTAGTTGGTAAGTGAAACCTGATCAAATGTTGAATCAAGGTGAATTACAATCATGCATAAAAGTACAATTAATTTAATACACGTGATGAAAAATAATTAGTTCACCATATAATACATAAGAGGGATAACCAACTTATCTAAATAAGAAAATTAAAATACACAAAAACTTTATTTCCATTAAAATTAATAAAATATTAATATCTTTCGTTGGGCCGATTATTAATATTAAATTAATTTATCATGAAGCACAAGTTTACCAAAAGTAAAATATTAAATTATATCACTATTGGGCAGACAATAATTTAAATCGTATAATTTGAACTTTAAAAATTCCGTTTACAAATTCAATATATAAATCTTTTGTTGGGTCGATTTGTACATTAATTTGTACACGTACATTATGTGATTTACCATTATCTTGAAAATTAAAGTAAAAGATTTTCATTGGTGCATCTTAAACTTTAATTATTAAGTAATCACTAAATTATTCCATAGTTAAAATTAATAATAATTAATATAAGGGTCTAATAATAATCATAAGTATCCCTTTAAAATTCTAATTATATATAAATCAATGTACCAAAGAAACATAAATCTAATAAACATATATTTATAAATAATTTAAATTATAATAATGGTCATAAAAGAACCAAATAAATTGATGCATACCGTCGATACTAAAATTAAGATTAACACGTATAATTTGTTACGGTAACTAATTGCCACGATATATATATATATATATATATATATATATATATATATGGAGATGGTAAAATAGAAACCAAGTTTATCCTAAAAACTAGAAACCAATGACAACCACTAATTTTATAGCTTGAATTGAATCTCCACCACACAAGTTTTATCCAACCCCTTCTCTCTCCTCCCTCCAATTCCAACCGTAACTCCATTTGTACATCTATACGTAAATACTTTTATATCTGCTTTTAATTTAATATTTTCCATTAATCGACAAACTTTTTTTAAAATTCGTCTTCACTATATTTTTCTCCATCTCCCAACGATCAATTTACATACCATACTTGTTATAGTCCGACGATAAATCACTATTTATACTTAACAGAATCACTTAATCGGAATTACTATAATTTCAGAACTTTCTTAATTTTAGTGAATCTCATAAGCATAATTAGCGATTTGTCGCATTTCTCCTGTACCACACTTTTCTCTTGGTGTCCCATCTCTCTCCCCCATCATAAACCATTAATCTCCTATTATACGTTTTTACGTTTTACACATAAACTACTAGTTTAGTGAATAACATGTGTAATATAGTAATTTTTTTTTATCTTTTTCACAGTCCTCCTCTTTCACTTGTTCATTTTTGTTTTCTTGTTTGGTTCTTACTCTTGAAATTGATCTTGACTTTCTTGTATTTCAGTTTCTTTAAATTTCATTTTCTCTTCAACATTCTTTTGAATAGTGTGTTTTGTCTGTTTACAAAATTTAATAATTCAAGTTCTAGAAATTAATATCTAAAATTTAAATTGGAACTTAATTTAATAGTTGTTAATTTTTTAGGATTCATCGATTCCTTATAGGTTTTAAAAATATTTAGCTCTTTCTAATAATAAAAAATTAGTTGATAAATATTCCATCTATTTAGGGTTTAGGGCCTAAACCCTAACTTACCAGACCATGTAAATTATGATTTATATGTACAATATAGTGATAACTATGTGTAATTTGGTGATTACTATATACAGTTTAGTGATTGTTGTCATACGATTTAGTGATTAAAGAGTATATCAGTATGAATACCATACTCACAGCAACGCTTTGTCTCCCCCTTTTTAATTTCTTTGTTTGCTCTCGGACCTTCTCCTGTGTTTTTTTCCATTTATTTATTTGGGCTTAATAAAACCATAACCCACATAAGTGGACCAGGCCCAACAAAGTTCAATATCTCTCTCTATTTCTTTTATATTATTAGTTAAACTAGCTAAATTTTAGTGATTCTCGTAAGTATAATTAGTGATTTATCGCCGGAATATAGCACATATGATATTCATACTGATCGTTGAAGGAAGTACCAAAATACAGTGAAGTCAAAGTTTAAAAAAACTCGTTGAATGACAGAAAAAAATAATTTAAAAATGGAGGGAATTAAGTGCGCTGTGTATAACAGGCTGCATGTAAGAGTTATGTATGAGGTTGTGTATTTAAATTCATGTGGGCTGGGCTTGTTTCTAGTTTTTATTTTAATTTCTATTTGAACAACCCCCTATATGTGTGTGTGTGTGTGTGTGAATTTTAACTTAACTGAACCATGTACCAGACAGTCGTTATCAATATACATGTCAAAGTATTAGACATGATTAATCTAGTACGCATGATGAACAATTCAATAAATCTTTTACTAGATTGTACATGTTTATTGATTGGCTATTATAATATACAACAATCAAATTCATTCACGGTTCGTAAATTGTAGCAAACTCATTACGTATAATATTTGAATCGAAAAATCGATAAACAACTATTCAGATTATAAATTGAATATAATATAACAATAATCAAGATCATTACATATATTAAAATTATTAACTCAGAGATTTAATCATGGGGTAGGCTCAAATACCAATTGTTAGACTAAATCATGTATATAAATATGACATAATATATACATGCATCTCCCGATCAAAATTATGAGTATAGATTAATAGCGGAAGCGTACTTGAATCGAAAGAGGTCATCGATGATCTTGAGAGAGAGAGCGGAGAACTTGAGTACTTGAGGGATTTGATCTTCACTATTGTCCTCTATAGGTAATGATGGGGTATGTGTATTTTCTGAATATTATGAGAAAACGTATTGTACTGTTCTAACATAAGGTTCATTATACATAGAGGGAATAACGGGACCTAACATAATGGGATTAACCCATAACCGTCCATCAAAGTTATGGAATTGAGTAGTTAAGCCATTATATATATCCAAATAGATATATATCGGATGTATTAATTAAATATATATTAAGTGCTATTTATATATTTAGTTATTAATTAGGCTCAAGCCTTATTTAGAATATTAATAATAATATACGATGGGCCACAAATAATGGATTGGATCCCGTCGAATCCAACATTTTGTACTTTTATTGAATAAAAATTAAAAGGATGAAAATCAGATCCATCCATAAAAATTGAAATCTCCATATTTTTTTAAAAGTCATTATGATGATAATTCTATGATTAATCTTTTACATAATTTTTAGATTATAACTTCATTATTATTATTATTATCATCAATATTATATATTACTCACATATGTATATTAATGTTTTAATATAAACGGTAACAAATCGAATCCAAACCAAAAAAAATCAGTTTTTAAAATTTCAAACCGTCAACAAACCAAGTCGTTTATAAACCGTAAATCTGGTTTGGATGGTTTAGATTGGACGGTTTAAGTCGTTCAAAAAATTCATGCTCAGCCATAATCCTCATAATTAAAGATGTTCAAAATATTTGCCCGGTCTGGTTAAACCTGGATTGCGGGTTTTAAATATGCCTCATTTTTTTTGAAAGTTTGGTTCGGCGCAAAACCCGAGGCATCCAGATTAAAGCCCGTATTTTTGAAAAGTTTGAATAAAAATCCAGTTTTAAAAAAGTCCGTCGGCCCGGATAAAAGTCCAGACTTTTCAAAAAGTCGGATAAAATTTAGTTTTTTCTAATATATTATTTATAAATATACGATATTTTTAATATATTTTAAAAACTATATTTATTATTAAAAGTAGAACAAGTTATATATGATCGATTGTTGATTTGGTACAAAAATAACAATAATTATAGTGTAAAATTGATAAATGAGAACACTTGAATGTAAAATAAAAAGAATATTATTTATTTCTGTATCTAAATTATTCCCTCTTATAATTTAATATATTAATTTCTCGGTATCGAAATAACTCACATCGATCAAAGCACAAAATATAAATATCGGAATTTTTTTAGCCCAAATTGTTTCTGAAAAATTCGGACATTTTAAAGTTCGGATCAAACCCGGCCAGTTGGTATCCATGTTAGTCCCTTAACAATTCAACAAGAATTAGAGAAGGGGGGTTGAATGGAATTCTTGAAACTTTTTCTTCAATAAAATTGTTCTAACTTAAATATATATATATATATATCAGTGTGAATTGATTTACAGAGTGCGGAATAATAACTTCAAATAAATCAAAACACAAGTAATTAAAAACACAAGTCTTTAAAAACCTTTTGGTGGATTTGAATGTATCCACCAGAGATATATAATATATATCGAGAGAACTCTGTGTAGCAAAAAGCTCACAGCGGCTTACAAGTGTTGAACAACTAAGAATGCAGAGAAAAGCTAAGAATTCAGCTTACAAATATTTCTCTCCTTGGTTGCTTAGTTAGTTATTCTATTTGCTGCTTCTTGGTTTATATATCACCAAGATTACAAAGCAATAAGACAAAATATAAAACAAAAACTATCAAGTTTAATACTATGCTACTTCATTACTCTATTCCAGCATCTTTGAATATCTTCATAATAGCATGGAAATGACAATGCTTCTTTGTTCTCTAAAACCCAGTTGAATAGGCTTCCACATTCCATTTACATACACTCGACGCATGTGACTGTGTTGTCACTTTCAACAGATGTTTGAATTCTTTATCCGTCGGGTTCATGATCATCTGTCGAGTTCATGATCATCCGTCGGGTTGTCTAGTTGATCATCTGTCGAATGGCATTGTTATTCATCCGTCGGGTAGCAATCTGGCACTTGACTTCATTTCATTTATGTAGGATTACAAGACATCATCTATGTACAATTAATCAATCTATTCTGTATATCTAGTTAAAGTCAACATGACTTGAGTACTACTTACAGAATCTAAACAATGTGTATGCAGAAATGTGCTACAGACTTATTGTTACACAAGCTACTCACTCGATGGATAATAAATCATCATCCGTCGGGACTATATTGAGTCATTCATCGGGACTATAATCCTTATTCGTCGAGTGCTACATTTTTCACTAAGTAAAATCTATCAAGATGTTTTTTTTAATAAAATCATCAAGTGTTAGGTCACACACACTGTAGAAGGGGGTTGAATACAGTGTATAGCACAATCAAATCGAATTCAAATAACACAAGTAACAGAAAACAGACTTTATTCAATGCAATAAACTCTGTTACAATATGGAACTGTCCTCTCTCAGTGATGAACAAATATCACGAGAGCTGCTAGGGTTACAATGAATAATATTCTCGATAATGATAACACTTATAGTGTAAACCTTATGTCTGTGTTTATATATTACATAGTTACAAGATAATCGCTAATTGATATGGAATATAATTCTGCTTCCTAAAATATATCAATCAGTTATCTTTTCTTCCAAGTATTCCATTCTTCACAGAATTCCTTCTTCATGCATATCTCTTCTTACGTTTGTCTTGATCTTCTTTCCTTTCAATCAGCCGCCTTCCTTATCTGAAAGTTTCCTTTAGGTCCTGATATTATCTCCTGATAAATATCTCCTGAACCTTAAGTACTGATCACTTAAGTTCTGACTTCAGTATAAGTGCTGATTTCAGTTAAGTACTAATTTGTCCTATTTAAGTAAGATCTGAAAACTAAACATAAAACATATTAGACATGACATTATCAAATATATCTAACAATCTCCCCCAACTTGTAAATAAGCATAATATACAAGTTTAACAGATATTTGATGATGTCAAAAATATTAAGTACAAATGCATGAGAATTTGACTAGATAACTACAACTTACAGTCCTTAAAGCTTTACCAACTTTAACTTCTGATAACAACTTCAGTCTGTATACATATCAGAATTTGAGCAGTTATAAATCTTGACTTGGTTTAACTTTCTGATCTCTTTGATGTCAGGAGTTGTTCTGAAATAATTCTTTAAAAAACATCTCTCAGCATATCTGAGTTCATCAATCATCCTTCTTTTAGCATATTTAAGTTCTGCAGTATCTTCACCAGTTTGGAAGATAGCATATCCGAGATCATTAATTTTTGCTTTTCTCAACTCGTGATCTAGTCTTATGACATAGGCTTTGTCAGACTCTAGATTGAATCCAAGTCCCTTAATACCAAGATATGTTCTGATATGTGCAGTATTAGGCTTCATATCAACAATATCACCCTTGTGATCTCTGTACTTTGGACAGTATGTGCTGTCAGACTTTACAGTAAAGCCTTTTCTGTCTCTGAATTTGAGTCTTCAAATAGTTTGCAGCACTTTCTGTTATTCTGTCATTCACTTAAAATAAGAATAAAACATGTTCTAGTTCTTCAAAATACTTCAGTGGTATAGCATTTTCCCTTATATAGTAAACCCTACCATCTGTCATGAAATATAACAAGATGTGTTCTTTCAAGAAGGTATGATAGACCATCTGTACAGATTCTAGTTGATTCAATCTTTCAGGAGTTGCTCCAACACTTGGTTCACTTAAGAAAGTTGGATCATTGGTTGTGTTCTGCACTCTTCTTTCATCAGCACTATCCAATCCAGATTTATCTCTTTTTTCCTTTCCAGTAACCACTCTTGCTTCAAAATTACTTGTTGTAGTCTTCAAAGTGAGTCTGTTTGGCTTTAGTGAATCCTGGTAGGAGTAACCTTGAGGATTTAACATGAGCAATGTCAGAGGTTTCCTTTGACTTATCTTCTGATATCAAGTCAATTTGAGCTATGTCAGAGGTTTCTTGCTTCGTGGTTATATCAGAACTAACTATATCTTGACTCTGAACAACTTGAACCATATCAGAGGTTGTCTTAGAAATCTTCCTTGAAGTCAGAGTAAGATCAGCATCTTCAACATAAATTTCTTCATCCATAGGAGGCAGATAAACCTTTATAGGTTCACCAACTTTTTATTTGCCCTTGGACCTTGGATCTATCTGCAATTGTGATTTGGCCTTGGTTGCCACAGGATTTGTCCTTTCTTTTATCAAAATGCCTTTAGCCTAGGAAGTTTCTTTTTAACAACAGAAGCTTCAGATTTGGAGTTGACTTTTTCTAACTTAAGTCTAGCTTCTTCTTCCATTAGACTCTCAAAGTCCATTCCTGGATTTTTTTTCAGAAATAATTGTCTTGAAATTTCTTCAACAAGATCTAAAAGTTCATCAGAACTTATCCTTTTACCAGTATAGAAGTTATTTTTCTCCCAGTATCAGAACTTGTTCTATGACTTGTAGTTCCAGCTCTTCTTGATGAGAGACCTCCACCTTGACCACGACCTCCACCCATTCCAGAGTTTACCGGGTCATTATCATCATCCTTTTTCTTCAGTGTCTTATCAGGTTTGCATTTGGACTTAATTACTTTCTCCCCCTTTTTGGCATCAGCAGGTAAAAGAAGATAGAGAAGCAATTTCACTGAGGATTGAATTTCATTGAGTTGAGATTGCTGAGAAGCTTGATTTTTCAAAATTTCATCAATCTGAGATTGTTGCTTCTCTTGGGTTTTCTCAATGTAGGCAACTCTGTCAAAGGTAGGTTTGAAAAAGTTTTTCTTTTCAAGTTTCATAGTTGTTTCTTGCTTGAGTAAAGCTTCTTGAATTTTATGCACCTCGGCATGAGTTGTTGAGTGTTGACCTTGAAGATGTCTAGTACTCAAGGCAGTAACTCTCAGCTATGTTTTGAAATCATCATGAAGTAACATCTCATCAGCTTTTGCCAAGTGATCAGCAAGAATCTTTTCAGAAGGAATAATTGAGTTCCATTCCTTAGTCCACTCCTGTCCTCTAGGAATTTCACTCCAAGGTACTGGTGCATCTCCTCTAACAAACTTTTTAACTAGTTCAGCTTTTGAAGGAGCTTGTAGAGGTGCATGTCCAGAAGGACCAGCTTCATCAACATCTGTATTTGTAGCAGCATCACCAGTATCATCAGCATTTGCAGCATCAGAACTTACAGAGTCAACATCCTCTGATAAAAGAACAGTATGAGAGGCTATGGAGGCTTCAACATCATCCTCTAAGTGCTGATCTGCTTCCAAGTTCTGATCAACAACCATATTCTGATGCTCACCTATAGTCTGATCTTCAATGTCTAGATGCAGAGAAGGTGTTGTAGACAATTCTGGAGTTTCATTAGCATCAGGAATTGGTGTTGTTGATGGATTGATTTGAGGTGGTGGAGCTTCTATGTAGAGAACATCAGGCATAATTAGGTTGTGAATATCAATTTCAGCACTTGTGCTTGGGTCTGCAGTAGATACTGGTTCATTCATAGGAGACACAGGTGGTGTAGATACTTTATCTTGAGCAGTTTCCAGAGTTGGTGATAATGGAGGTGTAGATGCAGTAGCTTCAGCAAATTTTGTCTCTTGTGAGATCAGAGATTCTTGATCTCCTTCCTTAGCTGCTGCTTTCTCATCCTCGGAAACTGACTTAGCCCTGTACCTTTGTGCTCTCTGTTTCTTGTATCTCTTTGAAGGTGGAGATTCCTTGGGAGTTTCATCAGAATACATCCTTCTAAGCCTTTTGAGAAGCTTAGAACCCCCAATTCCAATGTCCTTCTGAGAAGAGACCTTCTCATCTTATTTGACAACAGGTTCTGACACAGGAACCTGTTCCTCACTGTCTGACTCATCTCTCAGAACAATCCTCCTTCTCTTCTGTTGTGTCTGAGGTACAGTCTTTGTCCTCTTGGGCTTTGAAGATGAAGGCCTCACAGTATGTGCTGATGATGAAGGTTGAGATATATGTGAAGGTTTGAAATATGTTCTGATAGAGGGTTGAGTAGGTTGAGGTGTATATGTGGTATGTTCTGATGGTTGTTGTGGTGTCTGGGATGTGCTGGTGGGTTGAACAGCAGGGTAAACAGATCTGTAGGTGTGAGGATCAGCATTTACCAGGATCTGTTTTACAGACTGAGGTATCTGTAAGGGTCTAACCACCTTTTTCTTAAGGTCAGCATTTACCAAGTCGTTAAAAGCCCGTTTTGCAAGCTTAAAGGGTGGAATTAAGTCAGTGGTAGGTTGGGGTTCATCGGCACAACAGAAGTTATATATAAGCTGACAGAATCTAGCAAAGTACACTACATTCCTATCCTCTGTCATCCTATCCCCTATAAAACCTAGCACATCACTTGCAAAATTAAAATGAGTTTGGTGAATAATAGCATACCCGATGAGTTAACTCATAATTGGAATGGCATCAAAGTTAGAACACTTATTGGCGAATGCCTTAGTGATGTAGTCGAAGAAAAAGCTCCATTCCTTCCTGATATGTGCCCTTTTCAACTGTCCAAGCTTGGCCAAACTCTTCTCATAACCCAAATTGGCCATGAGCTGCTGTAGAATAGGTTCCTCCGCTGTTGAAAAAATGCAGCCTTCTGGTAAGTGGAGAGCTTTACGAACTGCTCAGGAGTTACCACATGCTCAACATCATTCACCTCAAAAATAATGCTTGGAGTACCAGTAGCACCACCATTATCAAAATGCCCAGTCCGCCAGAACGTCAGAACTTGTTGGCTTGAAATGACTTGAGGTTGGGTTAACGCATACCCAATCTCACTATGGGCTAGAAGATCTTGCACAAAGTGCAAATCAGATGGAGCTTCAGCCTTGTTCAGGATTGCAGCATAGTTGTTGGGTACAAACTTGGCTCCATCAATAATCAAATCCTTAGGTGCCATGAGAAAAAATTGAGAAATTAGGTTGCCTGTAAGGTGTTTGATAAAATGTCTGTATGAAAAAGTGTCAGTAGATGAGAAAGAATAAAAGTAAACAGAGAGAGATAAAATGTGAAAGTAACTAAAAGATTTTATAATATTTTCTCTCTTTTACTTATACACAGTAGAAAAAGTAACCGTTGGTACACCTATCAGACATGTAGCAATAAAGGATAATTAATGGGCACGGGAATTCAGTAATCATTACTTATCACATGCAGTTTTTCAAGGAAAAACCGTTTCACTTACCAAGTAATCCCATTAATCAAGGTGGTTCAGTGTTATTTTAAAATTTAAAACTGTTCCCACTTAATAAATTATTTTCACTGCGAGACCAATATTCTGTAAAAATATGACCAATGAGAGAATGACCATTAAGAAACCAAGTAAACAAATACTTCCACGTCAGAATCAGAACTTGATTTGTATAAGAGCTAAAAAGGTCATCAGAATATGGCTAGTATCAGGATTTAAAAAATTCATCAGAATATCAAACGACTCAAAGACAAAATCTTGCTTAAATATAAAATTTCATTAATATATTGAGAAAATACATTTCATGAAATTTAAATTTTATCACAAAATTACAAGATTGTCCTAAGCTACAAATCCTAACATCAACAGCTTTTGTCCTAAGCTAAGAAGCCAGACAAAGGTGACGGTGAAGAGAAACAGGTAGGAGAAATTATTTCTTCTTCCTACTCTCAACAAAAAGAATGGCGAGTCGAATGATTCGCTCCTGCTGTCGGAGAGCTTCCAGTCGTTCCTCTTCCAGTCGCTCAAGATGGCGATGGTAGTCCATGTAGAAGAACAAGAGATTTGTGAGGACCTCTTGGGGAACTGAGTCCCAAATCTCATCAGGAATGGCAGTGACATGCCATTCCTGCTGCCATTCTGTACACCTCATGGTGAGAGAGAAAGTATCATAGTTCAGAGCTAAGTCGTAATTAACCATGGTTGTGATGAGAGAAAAAGAAATGAGTTTGAGAGTTTGAGAGAAAATGAGAGATGTGTTGGCTGAGGTGTTGGTTTATATAGCCAATAGAATGCCAAGAGACGCAAGGAAAATTGAATAATGATAGGTAACATTAATTCTACCTCGTCTCCCTAGACTGATGAGAAGAAAAACAGCCATTGGAAGTGTAAAATAGGGTTTAATGCGCACAAGAAACAAGTAAAAATTACTGTGCATAGTCGTGTACCACTAACCCAAATTATATTGACTGTTAATATCTCACCCAAACATATTCTAATTTTAAATAAGACTGTTTCAGAGTTTAACCACAAATAAGTCAAGTAAAGAGTCAGAGTTTAATATCAGAACTTAGACGTATATCAGAACTTAACAGTCATCAGAACATGATTTCTTAACTCGAAAAGTGAATGCCTATTTCTGCAATTCTTCACACACATTCTGATTTCATTTCTTCAGAACTTAATCATCAGAACTTCCATCATAACTTGTCCTCAGAATTTGTGTAACTGACACTTAAACGTTCATCTAAAATACCATTTATCGCCACAATAATTTTCATCATTCATATGGAGTGTATGTGTGTGCAGTAAGCTAAATATCAGATAAAGATTAAAGTCTAATCCACTTCAGTACATCTTAGAAATAAGGCATAACTAAGAACTTTGCTCAAAATCTGTCATGATTCTGAAGTCTACTTTAGAATGAGTTCATGCATGAGTCCACCTCAACTGTTTTGTGCTCATTTTATGCATCTTTTGAAATTCCATTTTACAGTGGCTTCTCAGTGTAAGTGAGTCACGACTGCTTATCAGAAGTTATGCTATTATCAGAGTATTTCTCCAGTAATCATAGAGTGTGAAAAGTCACCAAGAAAAATATTTATTTTTGCTTTTCTGATGCATATTACTTAATACCAGTAATGCACTTGGGTCTTCCCTTCCACAGTTTTTACTCTAGATCTCAAAGGAGTACCTGATTTTTATTTCTTTTTCTTTTCCTTTTCTTTTGATAAGTAAGGCTTATCAGCACTTAGTACATTCACCAGATTTACTAACATCAGAACTTAACAGATGAGAAGCATTATTCTAGTTTTTGACTTAGTAATAAGATAGACAAAATAAACTTGACTAAGCTCAATATCAGAATTTGCTTGTGAAAATAGATTTCCACATAAATAATTACTTCAAACATGGGATTTATTAGTATATTAAAGACTACTAGGTCAGCATCTAGCATAGTTATCCTTATTGGATTGAATAATCACAGAAACATTCATATCACTATCAGAGTTTAGAAATTCACATCAGACAACAATCAGTACTTAAACAATTTTCAATTAAGCACATAATACACAAAGATAGTAATATCTGTAAATACTGATCATAAAGTCTGATGCATCAGAACAAAAGCTAAGCAGATTTAGAGAAAGAACCTGAAACCATTTCAAGTTCATTTACCAATCTTGTAAAAGTAGCTTCACACAGTGGTTTTGTGAAGATATTTGCTAGTTGTTGATCTGTTGGAACAAAGTGCAATTCCACTGTACCTTCATCCACATGTTCCCTTATGAAGTGGTACCTTATGCTGATGTGCTTTGTCATTGAGTGTTGAACTGGATTACCTGTCATAGCAATAGCACTTTAATTATCACAGTAAATAGGGATTTTAAAATATGTTATCCCATAATCCAGTAACTGATTTTTCATCCAAAGAATCTGTGCACAACAGCTTCCTGCAGCAATGTACTCTGCTTCTGCAGTTGATGTGGAAATTGACTTTTGTTTCTTGCTAAACCAAGAAACCAATCTGCCTCCAAGAAATTGGCAGCTTCCACTTGTGCTTTTCCTGTCAATTTTGCAACCTGCAAAATCTGCATCTGAGTAACCTATTAGTTTAAAGTCTGATTCTCTAGGATACCATAATCCCAGATCAGCTGTTCCCTTAAGATACTTGAAAATTCTTTTCACAGCTGTTAAGTGAGGTTCTCTTGGATCTGCTTGAAATCTTGCACAAAGACAGGTAACATACATGATATCAGGTCTACTAGCAGTTAGATAGAGTAGAGAGCCAATCATACCTCTGTAATCAGTAATATCTACTAATTTACCAGTATCCTTATCCAATTTTGTTGTAGTGGCCATGGGAGTGGATGCACTTGAACAATCTTGCATTCCAAATTTCTTCAGCAAATTTCTGGTGTACTTGGTTTGACAAATAAAAGTGCCTTCTTCATTTTACTTGACTTGAAGGCCCAGAAAATAGCTAAGTTCCCCCATCATACTCATTTGATATCTTGACTGCATCAGTTTGGCAAACTTCTTGCAAAGTCTGTCATTTGTAGAACCAAAGATGATATTATCAACATATATCTAAACCAAAAGTAAGTCCTTTCCATGGTTGAGGTAGAATAGTGTTTTGTCTATAGTTCCTCTGTTAAATCCACTTTCCAGAAGAAACTGAGCTAAAGTCTCATACCATGCTCTTGGAGCTTGCTTAAGGCCATAAAGTACTTTATCAAGCCTGTAGACATGATATAACACCCCCAGATCTGGGGTCGGGGATCCGGGTCATCACGGTCTTTCTTTCCACAATATCACTTAACTTAATTAATAATAAATAACCTCATGTTGTGACCCCACAGTAAAACACACCACAACACGTTATAGTCTCAGAGATGAAATTGAAATAAGTACAAGTCCTTGAATCCACAATTTAAAAGTTATTACAACCCAAAATGATTACTTGATAAGTTTACAGTTAATTGCCATTATCTGCCACAAGTTATAATTATACATAATTGATTCCCAAAAGTAGAATGCCTGATCTATAAATAGATCTACCTCTGCAGCTATAGCAGCTACGATATCAACGGGGAGACGCGGGACGCTTCCCACGCGCTTGCGCTGGGTCTGCTTGAGTCTGGCCATCTTTCCTAACCGTTGTTGTGTGATGACGAAATGAAGCAAGAGTGAGCATTACAGCTCGCAAGATAATATATAGTGTAAACAATAATGCAAGTATCTAAAAGGATAAATTACTAGAACCCCTTATCTAGTGTAAGGTAATTACTTACTGGATATAAGCTTAAAGGAAGATGAAGTTACCAATTACTTCACTATACTTATACCATTTTAGAAAACTACTTGAACTACCACTGTTCAAAGTATAATAAGTTTTCGAAGTGCATCCCATAGATGAGACCACAAGTTAAGACTTAAATAGATTCAATCTTTGAAATATTATTGAATGAAATGAAGTTACGAGATACTTTATTTAGTCCCGATATATATATCCACATATATATATATCTTATACATTTCCTTGAAACCTCTGTTATGTAATGTTAGGTCACACACACACTGTAGAGGGGGTGAATACAGTATATAGTACACTCAAATCAAACTTTAAAAACTTAAGTAACAGAAAACAAACTTTATTGAAACAATAAACTCTGTTACAGTATGGAACTGTTACCTCTCAGTGATGAACAATATCACGAGAGCTGCTAGGGTTACAATGAATAATCTTCTCGAATAATGATAACACTTATAGTGTAAATCCTATGCCTGTGTTTATATACTACACAGTTACAAGATAATCGCTAATTGATATGGAATATAATTCTGCTTCCTAAAATATATCAATCAGATATCTTTTCTTCCAAGTATTCCATTCTTCACGGAATTCCTTCTTCATGCATATCTCTTCTTATGTTTATCTTGATCTTCTTTCCTTTAATCAGCTACTGTCCTTATCTGATCATCCTTCAGCACTTAAGTTCTGATATCTAACTTCTGATGATTATCTCCTGATAATATAAGTACTGATATCCTTAAGTCCTGACTTCCAGTATAAGTACTAATCAACAGTTAAGTACTGATTTATCCTGTTCAAATAAGATCTGAAAGCTAAACATAAAATATATTATCCATGACATTATCAAATATATCTAACAATCTCCCCCAACTTGTAAATTAGCATAATATACAAGTTTAACAGATATTTGATGATGTCAAAAACATTAAGTACAAATGCATGAGAATTAGACTAGATAACTACAACTTACAGTCCTTAAAGCTTTACCAATATTCAACTTCTGATAACAACTTCAGTCTGTACAAATATCAGAATTTAAGCAGTTGTAGATCTTCGACTTGGTTTCATCATCTTCTGATCTCTCTGATGTCAGGAGTTGTTCTGAGATAGTTCTTCAACAAACATTTCTCAGCATATCTGAGTTCATCAATCATTCTCCTTTTGACATCTTTAAGCTCTGCAGTATCTTCACCAGTTTGAAAGATTGCAGCTCTGAGATCATTGATCTTTGCTTTTCTCAACTCCTGATCCAGTCTTATGACATAAGCTTTGTCAGACTCCAGATTGAATTCAAGTCCCTTAATACCAAGATATGTTCTGATCTGTGCAGTATTAGGCTTCATATCAACAATATCACCATTGTGATCTCTGTACTTTGGAACATATGTGCTGTCAGACTTAACAGAATAAAGCCTTTTCTGTCTCTGAATTTGTTCTTTTAAGTAGTTTGCAGCAGTCCCTGTTATTCTGTCATCCACTTGAAGTAAGAAAAGTACATGCTCCAATTCTTCAAAATACTTCAATGGAATGGCATTTTGTCATATATGATAAACCCTACCATCTGTCATGAAATACAACATGATGTATTCTTTCAAGTAGGTATGGTAAACCATCTATACAGATTCCAGTTGATTCAATCTCTCAGGAGTTGCTCCAATACCTGGTTCACTCAAGGAAGTTGGATCATTGGTAGTGTTGTGTACTCTTCTTTCATCAGCACTTCCCAGTCCAGTTTTATCTCTTGCTTCCTTTCCAATAACTACTCTTGCTTCAAAACCACTTGCAGTAGTCTTCAAAGATTGGGTCTGTTTTGCTTTAGTGAATCCTGGTAGGAGTGTCTTTGGTCTATCTTCTGATATCAAGTTAACTTGAGCTGTGTCAGA
Organism: Apium graveolens; assembly: GCF_009905375.1. Lineage (NCBI taxonomy): Eukaryota > Viridiplantae > Streptophyta > Magnoliopsida > Apiales > Apiaceae > Apium > Apium graveolens. Next base: position 91,318,944 of record NC_133654.1, read on the forward strand.
GGTTACTTGCTTCTTTTGAATATCAGAACTTACAATTTCTTGACTCTGAACAACTTGAGCCATGTCAGAGGTTGTTTTGAGAACTTTTCTTGAAGTCAGAGCAAGATTATCCTTTTCATCAGTAATTTCTTCTTCCTCAGGAGGTACATAAACCTTGATAGGTTCACCAACCTTTTCTTTACCCTTGGATCTTGGATCTATCTGTGGTTGTGATCTAACCAATGTTGCTTCAGTATGTGTCCTTTCTTTGATCACAATGCCTTTGAGTTTTGGAAGTGACTTTTTACCAGAAGCTTCAGATTTGGATGTGACTTTCTCTGATTTAAGTCTGGCTTCTTCTTCCTTTAAACTTTCCAAGTCCATTCCTGGATTTTCTTGAAGAAATAACCGTCTTGACATTTCCTCATCAAGATCTAAAAGTTCATCAGAACTTAACTTTTTACCAGCACCAGAACTTATTCTTTTCCCAGTATCAGAACTTGTCCTATGACTAGCTTGTCTTGATGTGAATCCTCTACCTTGACTATGACCTCTACTCATTCCATAGCTTCCTTGATCATCTTTTTCATTATCCTTTCCTGTCAGTGTCTTGTCAGTCTTGCATTTGGACTTAATCACTTTCTCCCCCTTTTTGGCATCAGCAGGTAGTAGAAGAGAGATAAGTAATTCCACTGAGGATTGGATTTCAGTTAGTTGTGATTGCTGAGAAGCTTGATTTTTCAGAATTTCATCAATCTTAGCTTGTTGATGATCTTGAGTCTTCTCAATATAAGCAATCCTGTCAATGGTAGGTTGGAAGAACTTTTTCTTATCAATTTTCCAAACTTGTTCTTGTTTGATAAAGTTCTCCTGAATCTTGTGTAGCTCTGCATGAGTAGTTGAATGAAGACCTTGTAAATGTTTAGTACTCAATGCAGTGACTCTAAGATGAGTTTTGAAATCATCAGAATTTAACATTTCATCAGCTTTAGTCAAGTGCTCAGCAAGATGCTTGTCAGTTGGAACACATGAAACTGAGTTCCATTCCTTAGTCCACTCCTGACCTGCACGAGTTTCACTCCAAGGTACTGGTGCTTCCTCGGTAACAAACTTCTTAACCAGTTCAGACTTAGGAAGAGTCTGTTGAGGAGTATGTCCTGAAGGACCTGTTTCATCAGCATCTACAGTTGGAGCAGCATCACCAGTATCTCCAGCATTTGCAGCATCAGAACTTAAAGAATCAGTATCTTCTGATAAGACAACAGTGTGAGTAGCAATGGAGGCTTCAGCATCCTCTAATTGCTGATCTTGTTCTAAGTTCTGATCAACAGCCATATCCTGATGCTCACCTAAATTCTGATCATCAGCATCTTGATGCAGAGAAGGTGTTGTTGATAACTCTGGAGTTTGAACAGCATCAGTAACAGGTGTTGTGGAAGGATTTGGTGCTCTTGGAGCTTCTAAGAAAAGTACTGCAGGCACAACCAAGTTTTGAACATCAATATCAGCACTTGTGCCTGGATCAACAGAAGACACAGAAGGTGTGTTAGCCTTTTCAGAAACAGCTTCCTGAGATGGAGTTGATGGAGAAGAAGTGACTGGAGCAAATTCCTTGTCTTGTGAGATCAGAGATTCCTGATCCCCTTCCTTAGCTGCTTCCTCTTCATCATCTGAAACTGGCCTGTTTGCCCTCTGTTTCTTGTACTTCTTTGTTGATTTGGATTCCTTGGGAGTTTCAGGAACTGTCATTCGTCTAAGCCTCTTGAGAAGCCTAGAACCCCCAATTTCAGAATCCTTCTGAGAAATTTCTTTCTCAGCTTCAGAACCAACAGGTTCTCTAGAAGAAACATGTTCCTCAGAATCAGATTCATCTCTCAATGCAATCTTCCTTCTCTTTTGAGATGTTTGAGGAACATTCTTTGTCCTCTTTGGCTTGGAAGATGAAGGCTTCACAGTAGGTGCTGAAGATGAAGGTTGAGCAGTCTGTGAAGTGGAGAGATAGGATTTGAGATATGTTCTGAGGGTAGGTTGAGTAGAATGAGTGGTAGGTGCTGAGGATGATGGTTGTTGGGTGTTTGTGGTTGGTTGGTCATCAGAGTAAACAGATCTATAAGTATCAGGATCATCATTTACTAGGATCTGTTTTACAGAATGAGGAATGTAACACCCCCAGATCCGGGGTCGGGGATCCGGGTCATCACGGTCTTTCTTTCCACAATATCACTTCACTTAGTTAATAATAAATAACCTTATGTTGTGACCCCACACTAACACACACCACAACCCGTTATAGTCTCAGAGATGAAATTTAAATAAGTACAAGTCTTTGAATCCACAATTTAAAAGTTATTACAACCCAAAATGATTACTTGATAAATTTACAGTTAATTGCCATTATCTGCCACAAGTTATAATTATACATAATTGATTCTCAAAAGTAGATGGTCTGATCTACAATAGATCTACCTCTGCAGCTATAGCAGCTACAACATCAACGGGAAGACGCGGGACGCTTCCCACGCGCTTGCGCTGGGTCTGCTGGAGTCTGGCCATCTTTCCTAACTGTTGTTGTGTGATGAAGAAATAAAGCAAGGGTGAGCAGCAAGCCCACCAAAATAATATGTATAATGATTAATAGTATATGAGCCTTCTCATAGTACTCATGAAAGTCTTGGTCAAAAGAAATGAACCAAGTTTGATATCTTAATGCGATGAAGTCGCAAAATATTCAGTATATATACATATATACTTTTCAAAATCTTGGAAGTCCTCTTCCATCCATAATATACATAGAGTTCCAGTGTATAACTGTATACACAAAAAATATCGTTGCAAGGTGATCTCATATATCTAACCTTGTCTCAACATTTTTCCGAAAATCTTTGTCATTCATAAGACAATCATTAACTAGATATAAGTTTAAAAGATGAAGTTACAAGATACCCCAAAATACTTATATCTTTCCCAAATACTACTTGAACTACCCCCGTTCAAGTTATAATCAGTTTCAAAGGTTCATCACATAGATGAGACTACAAGACAAGATTTGAATAGATTCAATCTTTGAATATCATTATAAATAATGAAGTTACGAGATACTTCATTAAGTCCCGATATATAAATATATTCATATATATCTCCCATACATTTCCTGAAAACCTCTGTCATGTAAAGTATGAACAGAGTTGCAATATCCAATGAATTTGGAAGGAAAAGAATTTTGGCATAAACCAGATATCTTGCTGATCAGGCAAAGATACCAATAAGTAACCTTTTCTACTGTAGATGGATGAATTCCTCACCGGTCATCACCCTGGCCGCATTAGGACCTCGCGCTAGACCGTTACCCGGCCACTCACGCGTTGATGGACTGCCACCCAGCCACTTACACATTCATAGACCGTACCCCGGCCTGTCGCTTATGCCGACTCAATCAGATGGACTTACTTCCCGAACATTGGGCAAGTAATCAAATTGTTTTCTCAAAACAGCAACCATGTTGCGAATATAAAATACACCACAAAGCCGGATCCCCAAGATTTTTGAGCGAATATTCAAGTCTCCTTAAAATGGAAGATCTTGAATTTGGAAACAAGTTTTGGGATCCTCTCTACCTTTTAAATTCATTTTGAAGACTCGAAAACATTTTTAAGAATGTTTGGAGTAATGCTGATTTAATAAAATAAATCAGTCCCAATATGAAAGAAATATCTGAATATTATTATTTAAATAATACTCCCATAAAGAATAATTGAGGTAGAAGTTGGAAAACTTATACTTGACTGAATAGCAATTAATCAAAGATATACTTATACGAAAGTAATATCTTTATTTGAATAATCAAAAATAAGTTTGACTATCGACACCTTATTCTTTAATACAATAAAGAATATTATAAGTAATAAGCGGAGTCATAATACCTCGAATGAATATTATAAATAATATTCATTAAATAAAATAAAGGAGTCATACATCCTCAAATGAATATCCAATTAATAATCATTAAATAATATAAACTGAGTCATAAGCCCTCGAATGAATATTTAAATCATATTGAAATAATAAAATAAACTGAGTCATAACCCTCGAATGAATATTCAAATAATAAAATAAACTGGGTCATAACCCTCAAATGAATATTCAATATAGTATTCAATTAATAAAATAAAAGTTATCGAATAAACCTTATTCGATTAATAGTTTGGAAAACTATAACCATATATATATATAAATATATATATTATACTCGGGAACATCGACTCCCGGTTTAGAAATATGTTCACCTTTGGGACCCCTATACTAAGGGTATACGCAACTACTGCTTATCTCTAGCATAGGTATTATGCAACTATAAGCATCGAAATCAACAGATAGATAACCAGATTACGAAACAGACATGCATATATACCATATCAGCATGCTCCAATATATCGCAAAATTTGCTAATAACAATCATGCACTTATCACAAGATAATGCATATACATATATTTACATCACAACAACAGTATAACGGGTAGAAAACTTGCCTGAGCGACTGGGGGTTACGAATGGCTCGGGACGAGTCTGGTAACCTATAAGCAACAAGTAAGTTGGAATTAAATCAAAGTCACTTGTAAATCTATACTTTAACTAACTTAGACTCTAACGCTTGTTTTGCGCTTACTGATTCTCTTAAGTCACTCGAGTACCCTCGGCTCCACCATTTTTAATAATTTAACCTTTACGAGTTTTAAGGCGATTCCTTCGCGAGTGTCTTACCAACTGCCTAACACACTTACCATAAATGTTTCATACATTAATTAACCCTTTTTGGTCTTTAACCTATGTTTCAAAGTAAGGCGAGGGGAAAAGTTTCGTTCGCGAAACGCCGTTACTTGAAACGGTCGTTTCTCCTAAACCGTGCATCGGAATCGAACGAACTACATATCAAAACGAAGCTCGTAACATGAGCTATCTAAACATGGCAGTGGTCATAATCTAGCAGGGGGTTCTCGGGTCCTAATATTATGCACAAAAACAGTCCAAAGAAAATCGGACGTTATGACGGCTATGTTTACGCGATTACCAATGTTTAAACTACTCCAATTAACCACCAACCAACTCATAACCATCAATACAACAAAACTTCACCTAAACCATACCACATCAGTCCATAATCTCCAAGGTTTTCAACTCAAACAACCACAATCAAGACCTATGAACTATAATCAAGCTTCAATTACCAAAACACTTCCAAATCAAACCAAACTACTAATAATCACAATCCATGCTTCTCATTTCACAACACCAACCATTAAACTTACTAACAAATAAAGTAAAGGCTAGGGTTTGAAGTTTATACCTTCCTTGGGAGGTGTTAAGTTGCTAGGAAGCCTTAGGGAGCCTCCTACAAGCTTGATCTTTCCAAAAAAATCAAGAACACAAAGTTAGGCTTTGAAGTTTCTAAAAGTCCGATTTAAATAACTGTAAAAATGAGGGTCTTACCATGATTATTTGGACGAGACTTGTGAACAAGAGTTGTAGGCCATCTCAATACCTTTCCAATGAGCTATAGAACACAATATTTGAGTGAGAAATGAAGGAGATACAGCAGTTTTAGTGTTCTGGTTCTGTTTTGGCCGAGAGCATGAAGAACAATGCCTTGGTTTCTTTTTGATTTTGATGAAAATGATTTTACTTGGCTTGGTTGCTTTGTTTTTGTGTTTGATTTAGTCAATTACCTTGTTGCCCTTGAATTTGTGTGGTTCTCATTCAACCACACCCCTTCCTTCCCATGTCATGCTTGTGTCATCCTCATGATGTCATCCTCCCCTTCTTGTCCTCTTTCTATTGGTTGGATGACATCATCCCCACTAATCCCCTTGATTAACTTCCTAATCGTTTGCCTAATGACCGCTGATCTGTTATACGGTTCGCTTAACTTTCGTTTTCGTTTATCGTTTGAGGGATCATACCCGGGATCTTATTACTTAGGTTCCCTTAACCTTTCTCAATATATTGTATTCCTTTTATGATCCTCTCTTATAATCCTTTAATTTAAATCCTTTTTATCCTGTTACCTTATACTCAATTCTTTCCGTATCTATTGGATTTCCGGGAAAAATCAAAGTGTTCGGATTTGGATTCTGACGATCTTTACATACACTTATATCCCATATAAAGTACTAATAAAATCTCAGAATATCCATATCAGAACCCCTACATAGTGTGGCATGAAAAGTTTTCTCATTCAGCAAAAACACTATTCATAAGGGTTTCAAAAATTTCCCAAAAATTGGGGTTATTACAAGGAATCTGTAATGGGCTAACCACTGTTTTCTTAGTATCAGCATTTACCAGATCATTAAAGTATCATTTTGCAACTCTAAAAGGTGGGGTTGAGGAACTACCTAATTGAGGTTCATCAGTACAATAAGTGTAAATAAGTTGACAGAATCTAGCAAAATAAACAACATCTCTATCCTCTGTCATCCTATCCCCAATAAAACCAATTATTCCAGTTGCAAAATCAAAATGAGTTTGATGAATAATAGCATACCCTATGTGCTGACTCAGAATTGGGATAGCATCAAAATTCGAACATTTGTTCCCAAAAGCTTTGGTGATGCAATCAAAGAAGAAACTCCATTCTCTTCTGATATTAGCCCGTTTCAACTGTCCAAGTTTCGTCAGACTCTTTTCATATCCCAATTCAGCCATTAACTCCCGAAGTGCTGAGTCCTCTGGAATTGAGAAAGTACAATCTTCTTTAAGATGTAAAGCCCTGCGTACTGTACCAGGAGTGACTACAAAGGATGAATCACCCACTTGGAAGATAATACTGGGAGTTCCACATTTACCACCATCATCAAAAAGTCCAGTCCTCCAAAACCTCAGAACTTGTTGGCTTGAAAAGAATTCAGGTTGTGTTAATGCATACCCAACATCACTATGTGCAAGAAGATCTTGCACAAAGTGCAATTCAGATGGAGCTTCAGTGTGATCAAGAACTGCAGCATAGTTGTTGGGGATAAACTTAGCTCCATCAATGATTAAATCCTTTGGTGCCATGAAAAAAAATTGAGATTCAAGTATGCCTGTTAGGTGTTTGATATAATGTCTGTATGAAAAACCAACGTGAGAAATAAAGAGAAAGAGAGTACCAAAACTATAATAGGAATCATGGTTTAAAACGCACAAGAAACAAGAAACAGTGGACTGTTCAAGTACGAATACCATTAATCCTAATCATAGTGACTATTAATCTTCCACTTCAACATATTCTAGTTCGAACTGAGACTGTTACCAAATTTTATTCACAGATAAGCCAAGTAAAGGATTAGACTGAGAAATCAGAACTTAGACCTATACCAGAACTTAACAGTCATCAGAACATAATTTCTTAACTCGAAAAAGGAATACCCATCTTAGTAAATCCTCATACAAGTTTTAATCATCAGAACGTGTAACTAGAACTTGTCCTCAGAATTTGTGCAAAGTGACACAGTGACTGTTTATCTAAAATAACATAGACCTCCACAGAAATTTTCATCATTCAGATGGAGTGATTAGTGTGTGCATTTAGCGAAATAACAGATAAAGAGTAAAGTCTGATTCACTTCAGGACATCTTAGAAATAAGGCATAATTAAAATTTTGCTAAAGAGCTGTCATTATCCTGAAACCTGCTGATGAATGAGGTCATGCATGAGTCCACCTCAACTATTTTATGCTAATTTTATGCATCTTTTGAAATTCTATTTTACAGTGGCTTCTCAGTGTAAGTGAGTCACGACTGCTTATCAGAATTTATGCTATTATCAGAGTATTTCTCCAGTAATCATACAGTGTGAAAAGTCACCAAGAAAATATTTTGCTTTTCTAATGCATATTTACTTAATACCAGCAATGCACTTGGGTCGTCCCTTCCACATTTTTACTCTAGATCTCAAAGGAGTACCTGATTTTATTCTTTGATCTTTTTGCTTTTTCTTTTGATAAGTGAGGTTTATCAGCACTTAGTACATTCAACAGTTTACTAGTATCAGAACTTAACAGATGAGTAGCATTATTATAATTTGTGACTTAGTAATAAGATATACAAAGTAAAATTAACTAAGCTCAATTATCAGAATTTGCTAGTGTCATAAGATTTCCACTGAAATAATTACTTCTTACATGGAATCATTTGTTTATTGAAGACTACTAGGTCAGTATCTAGCACAGTTATCCTCATAGGATTGAATAATTACTTAAACAGACTTATCACTTATCAGAGTTTAGAAACATATATCAGACAACGGTCAGTACTTAAAAACATTTATCAATTAAGCACAGAATACACAATGAGATTAATTCTGTAAATACTGAGCATAAAGTCTGATAACACAGAACAAGACTAAGCAGATTTAGAGAAAGAACCTGAAACCATTCCAAGTTCATTTACCAATCTTGTAAAAGTAGCTTCACATAGTGGTTTTGTGAAGATATCTGCTAGTTGTTGATCTGTGGGAACAAAATGCAATTCCACTGTACCTTCATCCACATGTTCCCTGATGAAGTGGTACCTGATGCTGATGTGCTTTGTCATAGAGTGTTGAACTGGATTACCTGTCATAGCAATAGCACTTTGATTATCACAGTAAATAGGGATTTTGAAATATGTTAACCCATAATCCAGTAACTGATTCTTCATCCAAACAATCTGTGCACAACAGCTTCCTGCAGCAATATACTCTGCTTCTGCAGTTGATGTGGAAATTGACTTTTGTTTCTTGCTGAACCAAGAAACCAATCTGCTTCCAAGAAATTGGCAGCTTCCACTTGTGCTTTTCCTGTCAATTTTGCAGCCTGCAAAATCTGCATCTAAGTAACCTATTAGTTTAAAGTCTGATTCTCTAGGATACCACAATCCCAGATCAGCTGTTCCTTTAAGATACTTAAAGATTCTTTTCACAGCTGTTAAGTGAGGTTCTCTTGGATCTGCTTCAAATCTTGCACAAAGACAGGTAGCATACATGATATCAGGTCTACTAGCAGTTAGATAGAGTAGAGAGCCAATCATACCTCTGTAATCAGTAATATCTACTGATTTACCAGTATCCTTATCCAGTTTTGTTGCAGTGGCCATGGGAGTGGATGCACTTGAACAATCTTGCATTCCAAATTTCTTCAACAAGTTTCTGGTGTACTTAGATTGACAAATGAAAGTGCCTTCTTCATTCTGCTTGACTTGAAGGCCCAGAAAGTAGCTAAGTTCCCCCATCATACTCATCTGATATCTTGACTGCATCAATTTGGCAAACTTCTTGCACAGTCTATCATTTGTAGATTCAAAAATGATATCATCAACATAAATCTGGACCAGAAGTAAGTCCTTTCCATGGTTGAGGTAGAACAGTGTTTTGTCTATTATTCCTCTGTTGAATCCACTTTCCAGAAGAAACTGAGCTAATGTCTCATACCATGCTCTAGGAGCTTGCTTTAGTCCATAAAGTGCTTTATCAAGCTTGTAGACATAATCTGGATGTTTGGTATCTACAAAGCCTGCCTCCTTCTCCAATTCTCCATTGAGAAAAGCACTTTTCACATCTATTTGAAAGACAGTAAACTTTTTGTGAGCATCATAAGCCAAAAATATCCTTATGGCTTCTAACCTAGCAACTGGTATAAATGTTTCATCATAATCAATTCCTTTCTGTTGAGAATATCCTTTTGCAACCAGCCTTTCCTTATTCCTTGTAATTATGCCATCACTATCAGTTTTGTTTCTGAATACCCATTTTGTACCAACAACAGATCTATTCTTTGGTCTTGGCACTAGGGTCCAGACTTTGTTTCTTTCAAATTCATTTAACTCTTCCTGCATTGCTTGCACCCAATCAGCATCTTGAAGAGCTTCTTCAACTTTCTTTGGCTCAGTCTGAGAGAGAAAAGAATTGTAGAGACATTCATTTGAAGTACCTGTTCTAGTTCTGACACCTGCATCAGGATTTCCAATTATCAAATCAGGTGTATGTGATTTTGTCCACTTCCTTGCAGATGGAAGGTTGTCTCTAGAACTAGATGCTCCCCCATGATCCATGCTATCTTCATTTTCATTTTCTGATGCTCCCCCTGAAACTATGCTCTCTGAGTTGGATTTTTCAGTATTTAGATTTTCAGCACTATCAGAACTTGGCTTATCAGAACTTGACGAATCAGAACTTGAAGAGCCAGATGCATGTTCTGATGTTTCTTGAGATGAGGTAGGATCTTGAGTATGCTCCCCCTGCATAGGTGCATCTTCCTTTGACGTAGTTACCACAGTTTCAATAACATCAGAGTTTAATCCATCAGAGTTTACAGTATCAGGACTTAGACTGTCAGGATTTTCAGTATCAGAATTTGAGTCTTCATTTTCAAATATCAGCTGATCATGGTCAATGAAATCTTCAAGACCAGTAATCTTCTTGTCATCAAAAGAGACATTGATAGATTCCATGACCACTTTTGTTCTCAAATTATAGACTCTAAAGGCTTTTTTGGAAAGTGGATATCCAACAAAGATTCCTTCATCAGCTTTTAGATCAAACTTTGATAGCTGTTCAGGATGAGTCTTGAGAACAAAACACTTGCATCCAAATACATGAAAGTATTTCAGATTTGGCTTCTTTTTCTTCACCATCTCATATGGTGTTTTTCCATGCTTGTTAATAAGTGTTGCATTTTGAGTAAAACAAGCAGTCTGCACAGCTTCAGCCCAGAAATAGGTTGGAAGCTTCGCTTCTTCAAGCATTGTACGTGCAGCTTCAATGAGAGTCCTATTCTTTCTTTCAACAACTCCATTCTGCTGTGGAGTTCCAGGAGCAGAAAATTCCTGATTTATTCCATGGCTTTTGCAGAACTCTTCCATTATCAAATTCTTGAACTCAGTGTCATTATCACTCCTTAAAATTTTCACAGAATCTTTGACCATTTTATCCAGCTGTTTAACATGATCAATCAAGATAGATGCAGTTTCACTTTTTGTGTGCAAGAAATACACCCATGTGTATCGGGTGAACTCATCCACTATGACCAACGCATACTTCTTCTTTGTAATAGACATGACATTTACTGGACCAAATAGATCAACATGTAGTAGATGATAAGGCTCAAGAATTGATGATTCAGTCTTGCTCTTGAATGAAGATTTTCTTTGTTTGGCATTCTGACATGAATCACAAAGACCATCAGGAGCAAATACTGACTTTGGCAGTCCTCTCACAAGATTTTTCTTGACCAGTTCATTTATATTGTTGAAATTTAAATGAGAGAGTTTCTTATGCCAATTCCAGCTTTCTTCAATTGATGCTCTACTCATCAGACAGATTGCAGAACCATCAGAACTTGTTGAAAACTTAGCTTCATAAATGTTACCACGCCTGTATCCTTTCAGAACAACATTGCCTTTAGATTTACTCACAATTTCACAATGTTCTTCAAAGAAATCAACATGATAACCTCTGTCACAGATTTGACTTATACTCAGTAGGTTGTGTTTAAGTCCTGATACCAGAGCTACTTCTTTAATTATGATATTTCCAAGATTGATATTGCCATATCCCAATGTTTTTCCAATGTTGCCATCTCTATAAGAAACACTTGGGCCAGCTTTCTCCATAAAATCTGATAGCAGGGCCTTATTTCCAGTCATATGTCCTGAACATCCACTGTCCAGAACTAGAATATTTATCCTATTGCCCTGCAATCATAAAGACCACTAATTATTAGTTTTAAGGACCCAGACTTGCTTGGATCCTTTGGCCTTATTAAGTTTGTTAACATTTGCAGCGGATTTAGCATCAGAGTTTATGTTAACATTTTTCTTATCAGAACTTATACTATCAGACTTTGAATCAGAATTTACACTAGAAGGAACAATGGAAACTTTCTTCAAAAAAGGTTTTATTTGATAATAATCATAGTACAAGCTATGATATTCCTTACAAGTATAAATGGAATGCCATAAACTACCACAATGAAAACAAGGACTTTGTGGTTTGTATCTAACAGACTGACTCTTAACTCCTGATTTTGAAGGTAAGGAGTTAATATTCTTATTCTTCCTGCAAAAAGAAGCCAGATGGTTAGAACTTCCACAGTTATGACATGTTTTCCTAGAAGCATCAGGAACAGGTTTATAATTATTGCTTTTATTCACACCTTCCTTTCCATTCCTATTTTTTCTAGGTGATTTTACCTTATTTGCATTCTTAACATCTTTCAGCTTATACTTAAGCTGCTTCTTTGTCATTAAGCCTATGTTCACTTCAGCTGTCTTTTCCAGTTTTAGTTTGTCAGAAGTTAATTCCTTTGTAACTTCTGATTTCTCATTTTCAGACTTTACAGTTACAAACTTTACAGGTTTTAACTTTGGCTTTTGCTTATCAATAGGCTTAATTTCTTCAGTTCCTTTATCATTCTTATCTTCTCCATAACCTAAGCCCTCTTTCCAGTTTCCACTACTTAGCAAATTTTGAGTTGTTTTGCCAGAGTTAGTCCAAGTCCTGATAATCTCTCTTTCCTTTTCTAACTCAGTTTTTAGAGATTCATTCATTTTTAGCACTTCATCCCTAACATAAAAAGCATCATCTCTATCCTTCTGAGTTTGATGGAACATGACTAACTCTTTTTCTAAGAAATCATTTCTTTTCTTAAATGCAAGATTTTCAGAAGTTAATCTTTCACATGTTAAAGTTTGATCTCTATAACTAATAAACATGGTTTTAAGATATCTTCTCAACTCATTAATATCTTCAGTATGAAAAGCATAAGTAGTCTGAGGTACCTTTGTTTCAGCAGCTTCAGAACTGCTCTCAGCACTTTCTTTATCAGCATTTGCCATCAATGCATAGTTTTCCTCACTTTCAGAGTCTGAGGTGTCTGTCCAGCTTTTCTGCTTTGTGACAAGAGCCTTACCTTTGTCACCCTTTACCTTCTTGCAATCAGGAGATATGTGGCCTTTCTCACCACAGTTATAGCATTTAACACTGGTGTAATCTCCTCTGTCAGACTTTTCTCCTCTGCCTTCAGATCTTCTGAAATTCTTCTTATCAGAACTTATGCCTATCCTGGAAAACTTCTTTCCCTTCCTGAACTTCCTGTATGCAATCTTTGTGATTCCTTTCACCATAAGAGCACACAGCTTCATCATCTCCTCATCAGCATCAGTCTCAGGCAAGCTTTCAGAATCTGAGTCATCATCACTCTCAGAACCTGATGACTCAGTATCAGACTTTATGAAAAGAGCTTTACCCTTATCTTTCTTTGAGGAAGCTGCTTTGGCGGATTCTTCTTCAGCCTTAAAAGCAACTGTCCTTGACTTTCCTCCTTTCCTCTTGCTTCTTTGTTCAATCTCAAGCTCATGAGTCTTGAGCATACCATAGATTTCGTCAAGAGTTGTTTCATCAAGATTATAGTTGTCTCTTATTGTCGTTGCCTTCAAATCCTAGCATTCAGGAAGAGCTAACAGGAACTTAAGATTTGAATCTTCAAGATCATACTCTTTATTAATCAATGACAAATCATTCAAGAGTTTGACAAATCTATCATATAAATCATTCAATGACTCATTAATCTTTGAGTCAAAGTGTTCATACTCTTGAGTGAGTATTGTCTTCCTGTTCTTCTTAATTATCTCTGTTCCCTGACACCTTGTTTCCAGAGCATCCCATATCTCCTTAGCAGTCTTGCAGTTGATTACCCTGTTTGACATTACATTATCAATGGCACTATGCAGTAAGTGTCGTACCTTAGCATCCTTAGCAATTGATGCTATATCTTCAGCAGTATAATCACTCTTCTCCTTTGGTACGGTCTTTGCTGCTTCACCTGCAACTGCAACAGCAAGCTTGGTTGGTTTGTGAGGGCCTTCCTTGATTCTATCAAGGTATTCTGGATCTGTTGCTTCCAGGAACATGGTCATCCTTACCTTCCATATGGGATATTCAGATGGTCTCAGTATGGGAACTCTGATGGTCTCATACCGACTCTGAATTTGTGTCTTTGGTGGTTCCTCAGTTTTGGTAGGCTTAGTTGGAGTTTCTGTGTCCGACATGATTGTGTTTGGATCTTTAACTGTATGTGTGTTAACAGATAGGCTCTGATACCACTTGTTAGGTCACACACACACTGTAGAGGGGGCGAATACAGTGTATAGTACACTCAAATCGAACTTTAAGAACTTAAGTAACAGAAAACAAACTTTATTGAAACAATAAACTCTGTTATAGTATGGAACTGTTACCTCTCAGTGATGAACAATATCACGAGAGCTGCTAGGGTTACAATGAATAATCTTCTCGAATAATGATAACACTTATAGTGTAAACCCTATGTCTGTGTTTATATACTACACAGTTACAAGATAATCGCTAATTGATATGGAATATAATTCTGCTTCCTAAAATATATCAATCAGATATCTTTTCTTCCAAGTATTCCATTCTTCACGGAATTACTTCTTCATGCATATCTCTTCTTATGTTTATCTTGATCTTCTTTCCTTTAATCAGCTACTGTCCTTATCTGATCATCCTTCAGCACTTAAGTTCTGATATCTAACTTCTGATGATTATCTCCTGATAATATAAGTACTGATATCCTTAAGTCCTGACTTCCAGTATAAGTATTGATCAACAGTTAAGTACTGATTTATCCTGTTCAAATAAGATCTGAAAGCTAAACATAAAATATATTAGCCATGACATTATCAAATATATCTAACATGTAAAGTATGAATAGAGTTTGCAATATCCAATGAATTTTGGAAAGGAAAGAATTTTGGCATAAACCCGATATCTTGCTGATTAGGCAAAGATACCAATAAGTAACATTTTCTACTAGTAGATGGATGAATCCCCCACCGGTCATCACCCTGGCCTCATTAGAACCTTGTGCTGGACCGCCACCCGGCCTCTTACGCGTTAATGGGCTGCCACCCAGCCACTTACACTTTGATAGACCGTACCCCGGCCTGTCGCTTATGCCGACTCAATTTGATGGACTTACTTCCCGAACGTTGGGTAAGTAATCAATTCATATATCAAAACAACAACCTTGTTGCTGTTTATAAAATACACCACAGAGCTGGATCCCTCAGGTTTTGAGCGAATATTTAAATCCCCTTCGAAAGGAGGATCTTAAATATAAAAATGAGTTTTGGGATCCGCCCTAACTTTTAAAATTATTTTGAAGAGTCGAAAACATTTTTAAGAATGTTTGGAGTAATACTGATTTAATAAAATAAATCAGTCCCAATATATTAGAAAATATCTGAATATTATTACTTAAATAATATTCCCATAAAGAATGATCTTTATACAAATAATTGAAGTAGAAGTTTTAACACTCATACTTGAAATGAATATTAAATAACCAAAGATATACTTATACGAAAGTACTATCTTTATTTGAATAATCGAAAATAAGTTTGATTATCGAAACATTATTCTTTAATAAAATAAAGAATATTATTTAATAAAAAAAGCGAAGTCATAAGTCCTCGAATGAATATTCAAAATAATATTCATTTAATAAAATAAGCGGAGTCATAAGTCCTCGAATGAATATTCAAAGTAATATTCATTAATAAAAATAAAGTTATCGAATAAACCTTATTCGATAAATAGTTTTGAAAACTATATCTATATATATATAATATATATAATATACTCAGGAACATCGACTCCCGGTTTTAGAAAATGTTCGCCTTTGGGTCCCCTATACTAAGGGTATACGCAACTACTGCTTATCTCTGACATAGGTATTATGCAATTATAAGCATTGAAATCAACAGATAGATATCAAGATTATGAAACAGACATGCATATAAACCATATCAGCATGCTCCAATATATTCCATCATGCATCTATCACAAGATAATGCATATACATGTATACATCACAACAACAGTATAACGGGTAGAAAACTTGCCTGAGCGACTAGGGGTAATAAAAGGCTTGGGACGAGTCTGGGAACCTATAAACAACATATAAGTTGGAATTAAACCAAAGTCGCTTATGAATCTATACTTTAACCAATTAGTCTCTAACGTTCGCTTTCGAGCTTAACGATTCACTTAGGTCGCTCGAGTACCCTTGGCTCCACCATTTTTAATAAATTAACCATAGGAATTTTAAGGCGATTCTTTCGGGAGTACCCTACCAACTGCCTAATCCACTTTACATAATTGTTTCATATCCCAATTAGTCATTTAAGGTCCTTAACTAATGTTTCAAAGTAAGGCGAGGGGTATTGGTTCGGTCGCGAAACACCGTTACTTAAAACGGTCGTTTCTCCTAAACCGTACATCGGATTCAAGCGAACCACATATCAAAACGAAGCTCGTAACCTGAACTATCTAATCATGGCAATGGTCAAAACCTAACAGTGAGTTCACAGGTTCTGATATTAAGAACGAAAGCAGTTCTAAAGTAAATCGGGCATTACGACGACTATATTTACGCGATTACCAAATTTAAACCATTCCAATCAATTCACAATTCAACCCACAATCACCACTACAACCAAAATTCATCCATTCTTTACTACAACATCCCCAACAACTTAATATTTCCAATTTATACTACTTCTCAATCATGAACTAAGAGTTTACTTAAGTTCATTAACTAATCATAAAGATTTACAACTTCAAAAATATTACAAAACCAACCAATCTCTAAATATTCAATAATCATGCCTCTCATGAACTATAATACTCATAATAAGCTCTTAACATTCAATATTATGCTAGGTTAAGAGATTATACCTTTCTTGTGAGTAGGAGTAAGTAATGAGCTTGAAACAACCTTGGAAAATCCTTACTAAAGCTTTATCTAAACAAAAACACAAGATCAAAATTTCAAGTTCTTGAAAAAAACTTTTCACTCTCTTCTTCCATGAATTATAGGAAGAGATTGTGAAGGAATTTGAAGTTTAAACTTATAGGATATCTATATCTATGTACAAGGAACTTTAGATAATTACCTCACTAATTAACAAGGCTTGGAACTTGAATTTGAGTTTTTCTTTCTTTGAAAAATAAAAGGGGCAGAGAGCTTCTTGTGGAAAAGATAAAGTCAACTTGTGTTTTGTGTTATGAATTATTTTGCTTGGTTGTTTTGCCTTTTGTTTTGCTTAATTACCTTTTAACCATGGTAAATTTTGTGTGGTTTATAATCAACCAACACTTCCTTCTCTTTGGTCATGCTTATGTCATCTTCCCACATTTGTCCTCTTCTTGTTGTTGTGATGACATCATCATCATTAACCTCTTTGATTAACTCCTAATTACTTGGCTAATGACCGCTGATCTGTTATACGGTTCGCTTAACTTTCGTTCTCGTTTGTCGTTTGAGGGATCATACCCGGGATCTTGTTACTTGGGTTTCCTTAACCTTTCTCAATACATTATATTCCTTTTATGATCCTCTCTTATAATCCTTGCATTTAAATCCTTTTTATCCTATTACCTTATACTGAATTCTTTCGGTATCTGGTGGATTTTCGGGAAAAATCAAAGTGTTCGAATTTGGATTCTGACGATCTTTACATACACTTATATACCATATAGAGTACTAATAAGATCTCAGAATAACAATAAAAGAACCTCTACAAGGTGTGGCATGAAAGGTTTTCTTATTCAGCATAATCAGCAAAAACACTATTCATAAGGGTTACAAAAAGTTAAAAAAAATTGGGGTTATTACACATGATTTGGATATTTTGGATCTACAAAGCCTGGAGATTGTTCAACGTATACTTCCTCTTCCAATTCTCCATTGAGAAAAACACTTTTCACATCCATTTGAAAGACAGTAAACTTTTTGTGAGCAGTATAAGCCAAAAATATCCTTATGGCTTCCAATCTAGCAACTGGTACAAATGTTTCATCATAATCAATTCCCTCATGTTGAGAATATCCTTTTGCAACCAACCTTGCTTTATTCCTTGTAATTATGCCATCATCAGTTTTGTTTCTGAACACCCACTTTGTACTAACAACAGATCTGTTCTTTGGTCTTGGCACTAGGGTTCAGACTTTGTTTCTTTCAAATTCATTTAACTCTTCCTGCATTGCTTGCATCCAATCAGCATCTTGAAGAGCTTCTTCCACTTTCTTTGGTTTAGTCTGAGAAAGAAAAGAATTATAGAAACATTCGCTTGAAGTAGCTGTTCTAGTTCTGACACCTACATCAGGATTTCCAATAATTAAGTCAGGTGTATATGATTTAGTCCACTTCCTTGCAGATGGAAGGTTTTCTCTAGAACTGGATGCTCCCCCATGATCCATGCTATCTTCATCAACATTCTCTGATGCTCCCCCTGAAACTATGCTCTCTGAGTTGGATCCTTCAGGATTTAAGTTTTCAGAACTATTAGAACTTGGCTTATCAGAACTTGATGAATCAGAACTTGAAGAGCCAGTTGTATGTTCTGATGCTTCTTGAGATGTGGTTATATCTTCAGTATGCTCCCTCTGCACATGTGCATCTTCCTTTGGCGTAGTCACCACAATTTCAATAACATCAGAGTTTAATCCATCAGAGTTTGCAGTATCAGGATATAGACTATCAGGATTTTCAGTATCAGAATTTAAGTCTTCATTTTCAAATCTCAGCTGATCATGATCATTGAAATCTTCAAGTCCAGTAATCTTCTTATCATCAAAGGAGACATTGATAGATTCCATGACAACCCGTGTTCTTAAATTGTAGACTCTGAAGGCTTTTGTGGAAAGTGGATATCCAACAAAAATTCCTTCATCAGCTTTTAAATCAAATTTGGATAGCTGTTCAGGGTGAGTCTTAAGAACAAAATACTTGCATCCAAATATATGAAAATACTTCAGATTTGGCTTCTTTTTCATCACCATCTCATATGGTGTCTTTCCATGCTTGTTGATGAATGTTGCATTATGAGTAAAACAAGCAGTCTGCACAGCTTCAGCCCAAAAATAGGTTGGTAGCTTTGCTTCATCAAGCATTGTTCGTGCAGCTTCAATAAGAGTTTTATTCTTTCTTTCAACAACTCCATTTTGATGTGGAGTTCCAGGAGCAGAGAATTCCTGCTTGATTCCATGGTCTTTGCAGAATTCTTCCATTGTCAAATTCTTGAACTCAGTGCCATTATCACTTCTTATGATCTTCACAGAATCTTTGACTAATTTATCTAGTTGCTTGACATGATCAATCAAGATAGATGCAGTTTCATTTATATTGTTGAAATTTAAATGAGAGAGTTTCTTGTGCCAATTCCAGCTCTCTTCAATTGATGCTCTACTCATCAGACAGATTGCAGAACCATCAGTATTTGTTGAAAGCTTGGCTTCATAAATGTTACCATGTCTGTATCTTTTCAGAACAACTTTGCCTGTAGATTTGCTTACAACTTCACAATGTTCTTCAAAGAAATCCACATGATAACCTCTGTCACAGATTTGACTAACACTCGGCAGATTGTGTTTAAGTCCTGAGACCAGAGCTACTTCTTTAATGATGACATTCCCTAGATTGATATTGTCATATCCCAATATTTTTCCAATATTGCCGTCTCCATAAGAAACACTTGGGTCAGCCTTCTTCACAAAGTCTGATAGCAGGGCTTTATTTCCAGTCATATGTCCCGAGCATCCACTGTCCAGAACTAGGATGTTTTTCCTGTTGCCCTGCAATCACAAAGACCACTAATGATTAGTTTTAAGGACCCAGACTTGCTTGGATCCTTTGGCCTTATTAAGTTTGTTAACATTTACAGCGGATTTAGCATCAGAGTTTATGTTAACATTTTTTTTATCAGCATTTACACTATCATACTTTGTATCAGAACTTACACTAGAAGGAACAATGTTAACTTTCTTTAAAGAAGGTTTTATTTGATAATAATCATAGTACAGACTATGATATTCCTTACAAATATAAATGGAATGCCATAAACTACCACAATGAAAACAAGGATTTTGTGGCCTATATCTAACAGACTGACTCTTAACTCCTGACTTTGAAGGTAAGGAGTTTATTTTCTTATTCTTCCTGCAAAAAGAAGCCAGATGGTTAGAACTTCCACAGTTATGATATATTTTTCTAGGAGCATTAGGAACAGGCTTATAATCATTGCTTTTATTCACACCATCCTTTCCATTCCTATTTTTCCTAGGTGACTTTACCTTCTTTATATTCTTTACATCTTTCAGCTTATGCTTAAGCTGCTTCTTTGTCATTAAGCCTACGTTTACTTCAGTTGTCTTTTCCTGTTTTAGTTTGTCAGAAGTTAATTCCACTTTAACTTCTAATTTCTCAGTATCAGACTTTACAGCTACAAACTTAACAGGTTTTAACTTTGGCTTTTATTTAACAACTATAGGCTTAATTTCTACAGTTCCTTTATCATTCTTATCATCTCCATAACCTAAGCCCTCTTTCCAGTTTCCACTACTTAACAAATTCTGAGTTGTTCTGCCAGAGTTAGTCCAAGTTCTGATAATCTCTTTTTCCTTTTCTAACTCAATTTTTAGAGATTCATTCATTTTAAGTACTTCATCCCTAACATAGAAAGCATCATCTCTATCTTTCTGAGTTTGATGGAACATGACTAACTCTTTTTCTAAATAATCATTCCTCTTTTTACAAGCAAGATTTTCAGAAGTTAATCTTTCACATGTTAAAGTTTGATCTCTATAACTAATGAACATGGTTTTAAGATATCTTCTCAACTCATTAATATCATCAGTATGAAAGGCATAAGTAGTTTGAGGTACCTTTAACTCAGCAGCTTCAGGACTGCTATCAGCATTTGCCATCAAGGCATAGTTCTCCTCACTTTCAAAATCTGAAGTGTCTATCCAGCTTTTCTTCTTTGTGACAAGAGCCTTGCCTTTATCACCCTTCACTTTCTTGCAATCAGGAGATATGTGGCCTTTCTCACCACAGTTGTAGCATTTGACATTTGTGTAATCTCCTCTGTCAGACTTCCCTCCTTTGCCTTCAGATTTTCTGAAATTCTTCTTATCAAAACTTGCACCTTTCCTGGAAAACCTCTTTCCCTTCCTGAACTTCCTGTATGCAATCCTTGTGAGTCCTTTCACCATAAGAGCACACAGCTTCATCATCTCTTCATCAGCATCCATCTCAGGCAAGCTTTCAGTTTCTGAGTCATCATCACTATCAGAACTTGATGACTTAGTATCAGACTTTGTGATGAGCGCTTTTCCTTTGCCTTTCCTTGAGGTAGCTGCCTTGAGGGATTCTTCTTCAGCCTTAAGAGCAACTGTCCTTGACTTTCCTCCTTTCCTCTTGCTTCTTTGTTCCATATCAAGTTCATGAGTCTTGAGCATCCCATAAATTTCATCAAGAGTTGTTTCTTCAAGATTATAGTTGTCTCTTATAATTGTTGCCTTCAGATCACAACTTTCAGGAAGAGCTAACATGAATTTAAGGTTTGAATCTTCAAGATCATACTCCTTATCAACCAGTGACAAATCATTCAAGATTTTGACAAATCTGTCATATAGATCAGTCAATGACTCATTAGGATTTGAGTCAAAGTGTTCATACTCTTGAGTGAGTATTGTCTTCATGTTCTTCTTAATCGAATTAATTCCCTGGCACCTTGTCTCCAAGGCATCCCATATCTCCTTTGCAGTCTTGCAGTTAATTACCCTGTTTGACATTACATTATCAATGGCACTATGCAGCAAGTGTCGTACCTTAGCATCCTTAGCAATTGATGCAATATCTTCAGCAGTGTAATCATTCTTCTCCTTTGGTACAGACTTTGCTGCTTCACCTGCAACTATAACAACGAGTTTTGTTGGCTTGTGAGGTCCTTCATGGATTCTGTCAAGATATTCTGGATCAGTAGCTTCCAGAAACATAGTCATCCTCACCTTCCATATGGGATATTCAGATGGCTTCAGTATGGGAACTCTAATAGCCTCATATCGACTATGGATTTGAGTCTTTGGTGGTTCTTCAGTTTTGGTGGGCTTGGTTGGAGTTTCAGCTTCATACATGATTGTTTTTGGATCTTAAACTGTCTGTGTGTTAACAGATAGGCTCTGATACCACTTGTTAGGTCACCCACACTGTAGAAGGGGGTTGAATACAGTGTATAGCACAATCAAATCGAATTCAAATAACACAAGTAATAGAAAACAGACTTTATTTAATGCAATAAACTCTATTATAATATGGAACTGTCCTCTCTCAGTGATGAACAAATATCACGAGAGCTGCTAGGTTACAATGAATAATATTCTCGATAATGATAACACGTATAGTGTAAACCCTATGTCTGTGTTTAATATTACACAGTTACAAGATAATCGCTAATTGATATGAAATATAATTATGCTTCCTAAAATATATCAATCAGTTATCTTTTCTTCCAAGTATTCCATTCTTCACAGAATTCCTTCTTCATGCATATCTCTTCTTACGTTTATCTTGATCTTCTTTCCTTTCAATCAGCCGTCTTCCTTATCTGAAAGTTTCCTTTAAGTCCTGATATTATCTCCTGATAAATATCTCCTAAACCTTAAGTACTGATCACTTAAGTTCTGACTTCAGTATAAGTGCTGATTTCAGTTAAGTACTGATTTGTCCTGTTCAAGTAAGATCTGAAAACTAAACATAAAACATATTAGACATGACATTATCAAATATATCTAACATCAAGTTCACAACATATACACAACAATCTCCCCCAATTTATGTCTACTGGAATTGTAGCCATAAATTAAGAGAAACTTGATGATAACAAAACACCCTAAAAATACAACTTTGAAAGTAGATAGATAAAACTGTAAAGTGCTTCAATTAACAAAATGTACAAAGTTTAGCTCACAGTCATTTTCAAGGTGCTCCTCTAGCCTGAGCATATTTATCTAGTTCCTTGAAGGTCTGGATCTCTTTCTAAGCTTTCTATTATTTTCTTGTATCTGATTTTGGAGTTGTCTGTGGAATTCCAGTTCATCAGATTCTGAGAGATTTAGCTTTTCTTGCATCTCCAAGAGAGTCTCATTGCTAGAGATGCTCAATTGGTCTTCTAATCTGAAAAATCTTCTCACTCCTTTGTCATCCATGAACTCCATCAGCCAGTAGGGTCTTAGATGCACTCTTCTCCTTGTATAAGGGATAATTAGAGTCTTTGGGAGTGCATCTTTAGCTCTAAAACTCCTCAGTTCTTCAATCTTCTTTAGAACCAATCTTCTTGCAGTTACATTGAACCCAAAGTTCTTCTTGAAAGATGAATAAACCTTAATCAGTACAGCTTGCCTTTCTTGAAGGATCCTGTGAAGTGGCCATTGAATCTCCTTTCCTCCCTTGTACTTGAAAACTAACCTTTCAGGTAGGTTTCTGTATGCATCAATCCCTCTCACTTCTTCTAGTTCATCTAGATAGAGATTTAGATCAGAGAATTCCTTGATGTCACATAAGTACATGTAATCTCCCTTATTGACTTTAGATTGAGCTTTGACTAGAGATTTGGATTTTAGAGGTGACAACTTCACTTTTTTGACTGCTCTTGACTTTGTTCTTTTTGGCTTGCTAAGGTTTGGCAAATTGAAGTCAGGAATTGGTAGGCTCTCCCATTATATGGGTTCATCCTTAGGCACAACAGGTTCACCATGAATGTTCCTATAAGGATCCACCACCTTGATGTCTTCAAATACCATAGAGGATTTTGATGCTTGAGTTGTAGTTGAAGTGGATTCCTTACAAAACTGATCCTCCAATTCCTTATCAACAAAATCCAGTTTCCTTTTGGTTCTTTTGGCCAATTCCTTATATCTTGGAGATTTTTTCTGTTCTGATTCAACTTGCTTCTTTGGATCTTGAGATTCAGTGATTCCACATGGCTGAGAAAGAATCTTTTGTGTTGGTTTCACAGCTTGTAGCTTGGCCAAGATAGCATCTTGCTCTTTCTTTTGCTTAGCCTTTTTGGAATTTAGAATAGCTTGCTTATTTTCCTGCTTCAATCTTTCCTTTTCTTCTCTCTTTGCTTGAGCAAATTGAGGATGTCCAGCCACCACACAAATTTCTTTCCCATTCCTGAAAACTTTAGCAATTGTTCTCTTTAAGGCTGAATCAGCTGGATCCTTGTAGAAGGCAATTGACCTTGACAGAAGCTTCTTCTCATCAGGTTTAGGTGTCTCATACACTGTATCCAAAGGGTTCTTTAATGATGATTTTGGATAGTTTACCCTTGGCTTCAGAATAATTTTTGCCTTTGGAGATTTGATGCAGGATGGCTGTCCTCTTTCCAAATAGTTCATGCTCATTTCATTCACAGAGATCTGTTTGACTTCAGAGTGATGAATGACTGACTTTACTGGCTCCTTTACTAGCCCAAACTTCCTTTGTATGTCCTCATCAATTTTCTCCCAGTTGATTGGCTTCAACTGCTCCTTTTCGGCTTCTCTTAAATTGGCTGCTTGATCAGATCTATACTATTTGTTACTGGTGGCTTGGTGAAAGTAATTGTGGGCATAATTACTTTACTGATTTGAATTTGAAGCTTGTCCCCCTCACTTGGTTCTTTCTCCCCCTTTTTGTTATCATCAAGTTGAGTAGAGGAGGAGGTTTGAGCAGCCACCAGTTTCTGAAGTAAATCTGTCTGTTGGGCTTGATGAAGATGAATGGCTGTTAGAGATGCTTCCATAGCTGACATTCTTGTATCGAAAGCATCTATCTTTGTTGCAACAACATAATTTTTCCTTATTTGCCTCTTGATGTCAAGCATTGTAGCTTCTGGAAGCTTAGAATCCATTTTTTCTGAAATGGCCTTCTTCATCTCATCAATATCACCCTTGATGGTGTTAACATCTCTAGCATGTTGGAAGCCTTGAATCTATTGTAGTTGCAGAGAAGCAAGATGTGCTTGAAGGAGCTTCTTGGTGTTGGCATTTGTAGTGGTTTGAAGGGCAGAATTTGTCTGATTGATTAGTTAAATTAGGGTTGTCTTGAAGTAGTGCTCATCACAGTGCTTTGAAAATGCCCATGATGGCATGCCTGATCTTTAACTAGAACCTACTTCTCCCCCATGTCCAATGCCTCTTCTTCACTATCTCCACCTTCATCACCAAAGAAATCTGTTGAACCACCAGTCTCATAATCCACATCACCAGCTGTAGAAGGCAAAGTTGTGATGGCATCCTTAGCTCTTAGCATTGACTGAGTGGTATGCACCAAATTGAGCATCCTTTCTACATTGTCATTGCCCTGTTCAGCTAGAAGTTGATAAGTTGGAACAGGGTGAGTAAATGCCTCAGCATCAAGGAAGGTGGAATCTATAACAGCTTGAGGTTGCTGAGATAGTCCCTCCCTGTCTGTATCCTGGATATTCATTAACTCACTAGCAATGACTTCCATCCTTATAGCTCATGTACCTGTATTTCTCTCTTGTTCTCTCTTTTATTGCATCAGGGTCTCACCCTGGCTCCCCACCCTCACACCCTCACCTTCACCATCTAAGGTGGGACTCCTCTCACTCTCTTTTGCCAATCCTGAAGAAATGGATTGCATAGTTTCACTCTTTTTCTCTCCTTTTTCCTGGGAGCAACCCAGACTCTCACTCATAGCACTCTCTGCCCTCAATCCTAAGAGTGACTGTACAACCACTAATTCTTCTGCACTAGAAATAAATGAAGTTTGAAGCTGTGCAGTGACACTCGACGGATGAGTAATATCCATCGGGTTAGTGGTTCATTCATGGTTTTGAAGTTTAAATGGGATAGTTTCTTGTACCATAACCAACTTTCATCCTGACTTGCTTTGCTGAGAAGACAAGTAACAGATTCTGCATTTGATGAGTTGAAGTCAGCTAGGTACACATTTCCTTTTCTCACACCAGTGAGAACCACTTTGTTGCTCCTCTTGTTAGTCACAACACAGGCTTCTGAGTTGAAGGTTACTGAATTGCCTTTATCACAAAGCTGGCTGATACTCAACAAATTATGCTTGAGACCATCCACTAAGGCAACTTCCTCAATGATGACATTGTCTTTTGAAATCAAGCCATATCCCACAGTATAACCCTTGCTGTCATCTCCAAAAATAATACTAGGGCCAGCTCTCTCCTTGAACTCTGTGAGCAGGGTAGAATCTGTAATATCCCATATTTTCAGATATTATTTTTATAACTATTTGGAATTATTTATGTGAATTTTATGTGAATTTTGGTGAATTATCTGGTAATTGGAGTGATGTTATGGATGTGTATATGTGATATTCTTTAAGTATTTTAATTTTTATATGTCCAGAATAAATTATATATAATTGTGATATTTTTCTAGTAATTTTTGGACTGTTAGATGATTTTATATTGATTTATGAATTATTAATTATTTTCTGAATAATTACCAAAATTATTTTATAAAGCCGGGAATCGTCTGACTTCAACTGTTTTTGCATTTTTATAACCCGAAACTCTTCCGAAAACTCCTTCCTAACCTAATCTGGTAATTCCGGACATTTTCCGTGTTTTGACTTTTTCAATCCGGATTACGGTTTGACCCGTGCGCGGCCCAACATAATATTTTCGATACGATAGTTATTTCGGTAATCAATAAAACCTGTATTTTCGAGAGACGGGATATTTTTACATTATTTTCGTATATAGTGTTTTATAAAAAGCTCAGTTTTGATAATTATCCAATTTTGGTATTGAATCGGATCGTTATTGTAGTTACTTAGCGGCTAAGCAACTAATTTAACGATCCAAAACGATCCAGAACGATCCAATATTCCATAAATATAAATAGCCTATTTCTTATTTCGTTTATTTCGTTTATTCATTTGCAACCAGTTAAAACACCGTAAATACAGAGAAAAACCCGAGAAACCGATACGTTTCCGAGAATCAAACACACGAACGAAGGCGTTATCGAACTCCGATTCGGACGTGCAGCATATCAAAACGAAGCTCTCGAAATCTTCTTTCTGAATCAATCATCAGTTTCTTTCCAGAAATCATGGTAATTTTCTTATTTAATTATTTATATTCGAATTATTTGATAATTAAATTATGAAAATTTGTTCTTGATGTTGTTGATGTGATTTGATGCTTCCATGTTGTAGAGCATGTTTTTCTGGTCGATTTGGTATATTATACTTCAAAAATAGAGTTCAATATCATATAGAAATTAAGGTTTGATTTTCTGAAAATTTCTTGAATATGTGTTCTTGGTGTTCTTGGGGAATTCTGAAAATCAAAGTTAATTTTGAAGGTGTTATTGAACACCAAATCACAAGTATGAATAACCAAAATGAATCACAGACCATTCTCTATCATTTTATATCATCAAATCGTTCCAACAGTTGTTAAATTTTAAAATCGATTTTTAGGGTAATATTCGAATTTTTGGGGGTTTATGATTTAGTGGTTTTTGATTATTTGTGATAATATAGATCAATTGTAGATGTTCAGGGGTTTAATTTGAGATGTAAATCATCGATTTTGATATAGTATTGAATGAAATCAGACTTGGCCGAAAAAGCTCGGTTTATCGCCGGCTTTAATGGCTATTTTGGCCGGAGTTTGGGTTCTGCAGCCTCGTTCTTGACGTTGATGATGTTACTGTGTTGTTGGGTTGTTGCTAAACGTAGTTGTGCGAAGAACGAAATCCAACGGCGTTGATTAGAGCCCCGTCGGTGGTTCGACGGAACCTGACCGGAAAATCTGCCGCCGCCGGAATCTGCAGATTTTTCCGGCGGTTCTTGGTGTTCTTATTCGACCCGACTCTCGACTCGTTTCAGTTTATAAAAGACCCGACTTTGATCCTCTTTTCCCTAACTCAAATTTCAGAAATCTGTTTCTGATATTTTCTTTTTATTTTTAATTCAAAATTCTTTTCTTATTTACAAAATTCATTTTTTTATTTTGAAAATCATTATTTTAATTCTGAAAATTTATTTTAATTCAAAAATAAATCCAAATTATTTAGTTAATTAATTTTAGTTGATAATTAATTATTTAATTAGTCAATTAATTTAAATATTAATTGATTAATTAATTTAATTAGTTATTAATTAATTTTAATTAATTATTTAATTAGATTTAATTAATTATTCTTGATTTAAAAATTCTGAAAAATAGTTTCGAGCTTTAAATTATTATTTTAAATTATTTTCCAAGCTCGATAATTCTTATAAAATTATATTCGGGTGTTCAAGCCCTATCATTTAATTATTAAATGATTCGAAGACCCGTTTTAATTCCGAAAAATGTTCAAAAATTCATATTAAATCAACCGTTCGTCCGTTTAATACGAAACGAACGTGTACAGACTCAGAAAAATATTCCGCTTTCAATAAAAATACTTTCGAGACCTAAATTCTTTTGTTTCAAAAGGTCGCTTGTTTTACGAATCATTCTGAGTCGATTTTTGATCGATAAATCATATTTTTTTGACCCGATTTCTGTTTTAAACGTACCGAGTCGACCCTTCCGATGAAGCGAGTCTTATGTGATATGAATTACGTGATATATGAGTTATGTGCTTATGTGCTATGTGAATTATGTGCATATGTGGGTCAAGATTCCTATGTTTGGCTGATATAATTATGTGTGGGCTATCGTATGGGTAGGCGATAGGATTTTGACGCGCAGTTCGTTGAATGATTATCGTTTAGATGATTAAAGTTTTATATTTTAATTATAGATGCGGATCATTCGAGTTGATCAAGACAAGATTTTAGATAAAGAGTGAGATGGAATGGAAGTGGATATCTGGCTTCTAGCAATCGCAGGAGCAGCATATCAGTAAGGTGTTGAAAAGCAGGACGGTGATGTCTTGAGACAGAATGTCAGAATAGATGTGTCGTTGCGAGTGTGACTAACTGCTAAAAACCCAAAGGCAAGTACCCTGACTTCACTTATTGTTCAAGTGGCGTTTATTTCGAATCATATTATACAAGTATTTCTATCATCACTTATTGTTCAAGTGATATTTATTTTGAATCGTATCATGCAAGTATTGTTTTCCCTATTCTCAGTTTAGAATCGATAAATGTTTTACATATCGCTGAATTAAATGATTCTGTTTACGCAAGTACCCTCTGCTATTCTATGTTTAGAATAGTCAAGTAATTTTACTTATCCAATTATCGGATTTACAAATGTTTCGGATTTTGAGAAAAGTGATTTGGTTGCGAATATTCCTACCCAAGAATTGGGGGAATAAAATTATTTCGGGTGTCGGTTATTATGACCCCATTTCAATAAAAGGTTTTAAGATTGGATCATAATTGCGTAAGTGACCGGGACGGACGGTCCAGCGGAGGGCTATTTCTAAGTGCCATATGAAATATTATGACACCATTTTGCCACAGGCTAGTTATGCCTTTTTGTTTGAGTACTCGTATTTTTGGGGTCACGTTTCTATAAATCATGACCTTGTGCTATCACACGGGCTGATCAGCATGTGATAGTACGTCCGTCGGAGGATGATCCTAATCTAAATTATCAGATTTGTTTTTGATATTCATAGAATAAATGATTTATCAACTGTTTCTATTTTGGAATAATGGTAAAGTGCGGTTTTGATTCAGATTTTGATTTATGCTGATACTTACATTGTTGTTAAATATCAAAGGTGGTATTAATATAGATGAATGATATTGACTTCAGTATGGAATGTTGTGAGCATCAAAGTTCGTAGTGATATCTAATTTGATATGACAGCAAAATAAGTATTAATTTGAAGAGTTCGGTTTTGAATAAAGTTTATGATTCAATCCATAATCATTGTTTCATGTTATTGTGGTTTACGATATTTCCGTAAACACTGTTTTATGAGTTTGATCCTCGTCAAGATTCAAAGTATTGCTAAAGCATTTCGCTCAAAAATATCAAAATGGTTTTGAATATAATTAAGGAATCAATTCTGGGATTCCTCAACTAAAATTTTATAATTCAGCAATTATGATTTTAAATGTTCTGCTCTAATGCATATGTCAGTTTTATGTCAAAACAACCATATATATATTATAATGAACTTGCTGAGCATTTCTTCAGCTCATACTTGCCTGTTTTTAAATTTAACCTCCAGTGAGGATTAGCTTGCTGTTTAGCCGCGTAATTCGAGGAAGCAAGAAGAAGCTCTTGGAAGGTGGTTGGTCCAGGGTTTGCGAATTAGTGTAAGTTCTTTTGTGTAAAGTTGTTTATATTATATTATATTATAATTGTGTATTTTATAGTTGGGCCTAGTATACTTCTTTTCAAAGTTATACTAGCGGGTTAAGTTTTGAGATTAAGAATTGTTGTAAAGAAATGTAAAAGAAAGTGAAAAATTTATTGATGGAATTTGGAATTCTTGTTTCTAGAATTGTAACCTTAAAAGATCTTGGATTAGTTTGGGGTCATAAATGATAAATATCTTCCGCTAGCATTCATTTATTGTTTTAACAGGTTAATTTGGATTGAGGTTTTATAGTGACGACCAAATCCTCTGACCCCGGATTTGGGGGCGTTACAGAATCACTAGTCATGTGTCTTGAACAACCACTATCCAAGTACCATAGATTCTTTCTATTTCCCTGCACACATCAAAATCAAATCAAGTTGATTTTGGTACCCCAGTTTCCTTGGGTCCTGCCTTGTTAGCTTTCTTTTTCTGTTTCTTAGGTTTGATCTCATTTGACTTGGGGATATCAGATTCACCCTTAGTTATTTAAGTTGAACCTTTGAAACCAGTCATTACAGCAGAATTATCATGCATATTATGATTAACAGGGAATGGCATGTTATTAGTGAATATGTTATTCCAGTAAGGCATGCTAAATGGCATTTGTGGCATACTAAATGCAGCATAATAAAAATTAGGTGCAAATGGCATGTTAGCAAACTGTGCATTCATATTCTGTGTAGACATAACATTCATAGGCATAGGAGGCATGACATTCATGTTGGGAAAGTGAGGTGGCACAGATATGGAAGTAGACATGGAAGATTTGCAATTAACAGACAAATGATTTACACTACCACACTTGACACAGATTTTTCTAGGAGCATATTTATCAGGTGTGTAGTTGTTGTGTTTGTTAATCCCTACTTTACCATTTCTATTGTTTTTCTTTTTAGCCTCTGTTTTAACCTCAATCTTTTCAAGTCTGTCACTCAATTGTTTGACAGTCATATGGCCAACATTAGCCTTCTTTTCCTTCTTCACTTGACTAGATTCTCCTGGAACAAAATTCTTGGAAACTGATCCATATCTCTCATTTAACTTAACAAGTTTAGCTTTACTGATAGGCTTGCTCACAGTCGACGGATGAGGATTTACATCACTCGACGGATAACCCTTTTTGTTATCCGACGGATGACCCTCATCATCCGTCGAGTCTACATCTGTTAGCACTCCTATTACCAAATTTGGTTCTAGCTTCTACTTGTTCTTCTTCCAGGCTGCATCACAAAAGGTCTCGATCCCTTGAACTTTGGTGATTTGAGCATGAACATCTCTAGATGTTTTCCATGCCTTAATCACCTCCTGTTCACGTTCAAGCTGCTTCTTCAGAATTTCTTCTTTCTTCAAAGACTCAGTTAATTCCTCCTTGGCAATCTTACACTCAATTCTTAATTTTTCAAAATCAATGAACTGAGACTCTAGCAAATTATTCCTCTCACTTAAAAACTAATTTTTTCTTTGATTTTAGCATTTTCTTTAGTAAGAGACTTAAATGTAACACACAAATGATATAACTCTGTAGACATGTCATTTATAGCATCATTACACTCAGATTTAGATAAATGTGCAAGGTTTGTAGTAATTACCTGATTACTTGAAGAACTTGTCTCTGTTTCATCAGACTTGGCCATTAGGGCTAGATTGACATAGCTGACATCTTCATCTTCATCCAGACCATCTGCAGCCCAGTTATTTTCTTGTGTAATGAAAGCCCTTTCCTTTTGTTTGAGCAACTCAAAGTATTTCTTTTTATAATCCATAGGCTCAAAGTTCT
Source organism: Apium graveolens (assembly GCF_009905375.1). NCBI lineage: Eukaryota > Viridiplantae > Streptophyta > Magnoliopsida > Apiales > Apiaceae > Apium > Apium graveolens. The sequence goes on from NC_133654.1 coordinate 91,350,888, forward strand.
TTTTGTTGGAATCTGACTTTCTACACTCACTGGCAAAGTGCCCTGCCAAGCCACATTTGAAACATTTGAATTTTGATTTATCCACCATGTTTCTAATTGGCTTGGTTGCTCCAAAGTTCTTCTTGAACTTGAGCTTGACAAATCTTCTGGAAAGAAATGTTAGATGTTCATCAATATCTTCCATGTCATCTTGGCTCAAAGAATCTTCATTTTCTGCTACCAGCCCCTTGCCCTTGTTTTCACAGACCTTTGAAGTTGATTCAACAGCTTCCATCTTCATCTCCTTCTCTTTTTCTAAATCAGCAACTAGTGCAATGGATCCTCGTTTCTTCTTTCCTCTCTCATCCTCTCATCTTGCTCTATTTCAAGCTCATAAGTCTTCAAGATACCATACAGTCTCTCCAAAGTAAACTTCTTATAATCTTGAGAGTTTCTTAATAAGACTGTCATTGGTTTCCATTCCTTTGGAAGAGATCTAAGGAATTTCATATTGGAGTCTTTTGTCTGATAGACCCTTCCATGCAGCTTCAGAGCATTAAGTAGTTTTTGAAACCTACTAAAGATGTCAGTGAGAGACTCACTTTCTTCACTATGAGAATGCTCATATTGCTGAATCAGTAGCAGCATCTTGTTTTCTCTAACTTGCTCAATGCAATCACAGATAATATGTATAGTGTCCCAAACATCCTTGGCAGTTTTGCAATTGATGATGTTGTCAAACATATCACCATCAACTCCATTGAACATGATATTCATGGCCTTCTTATATTTCCTGACTTGTTCAATATTAGGATCAGACCATTCATGCCTTGGCTTGGGGACAGATGGCTCATTTCCAGTTGTAGCTCTCATTGGTACATGAGGACCTCTTTCTATGCAATCTACATAGGCCTCATCTTGAGAAAGTAAATGAAGATGTATCTTTACCTTCCAGTGATGGTAATTATCTTTATCCAGAAAAGGAATCTTAACTCCAACATCCTTCTTGTTCATCTTGCTGTTTTGTTGATCTTTAAAACTCTTTATTTATCAAGAGCTTGCTCTGATACCAATTGTTAGTCCCTTAACAATTCAACAAGAATTACAGAAGGGGGATTGAATAGAATTCTTGAAACTTTTTCTTCAATAAAATTGTTCTAACTTATATATATATATATCAGTGTGAATTGATTTGCAGAGTGCGGAATAATAACTTCAAATGAATCAAAACACAAGTAATTAAAAACACAAGTCTTTAAAAACTTTCAGGTGGATTTGAATGTATCCACCAGAGACATATAATATATATCGAGAGAACTCTGTGTAGCAAAAAGCTCACAGCTGCTTACAAGTGTTGAACAACTAAGAATGCAGAAAAATGCTAAGAATTCAGCTTACAAATATTTCTCTCCTTGGTTGCTTAGTTAGTTATTCTATTTGCTGCTTCTTGGTTTATATATCACCAAGATTATAAAGCAATAAGACAAGATAATAAAACAAAAACTATCAAGTCTAATACTATGCTACTTCATTACTCTATTCCAGCATCTTTCAATATCTTCATAATAGCATGGAAATGGCAATGCTTATTTGTTCTCTAAAACCCAGTTGAATAGGCTTCCACATTCCATTTACATACACTCGACGCATGTGACTGTGTTGTCACTTTCAACAGATGTTTGAATTCTTTATCCGTCGGGTTCATGATCATCCGTCGAGTTCATGATCATCCGTCGGGTTGTCTAGTTGATCATCCGTCGAATGGCATTATTGTTCATCCGCCGGGTAGCAATCTGGCACTTGACTTCATTTCATTTATGCAGGATTACAAGACATCATCTATGTACAATTAATCAACCTATTCTGCATATCTAGTTAAAGTCAACATGACTTGAGTAATACTTACAGAATCTAAATAATGTGTATGCAGAAATGTGCTACAGACTTATTGTTACATAAGCTACTCACTCGATGGATAATAAATCATTATCCTTTGGGACTATATTGAGTCATCCGTCGGGACTATAATCCTTATCCGTCGAGTGCTACATTTTTCACTAAGTAAAATCTACCAAGGTATTTTGTTAATAAAATCATCAAGTTCACAACATATACACAACAATCCATCTACTCATAATCACATTATTCGTTGGTATCCAGTTACTTGGTTTTTTATGTTAGCATTACTTTAGTTAATCGGGATTTGTCCTTTGTCCATTTTAGTATTCATACTAGTCTATGACCCGTTCGATACATGAATTAATTTTAATATTTATAATTAGGGCTGTAAATGAGTCGATACATTCATGAACAATTTGATGTTCGGTTTAAAAAAAGATTGACTGAAACTCGGTTTCATTTAAGCTCGGTTGGATTTATAAGCGAGTCGAACATGAACCTAATTTTAAGTTATGATTTTTGAATGAGATGAAGTTGAGGATATTATAATTCTGCTCCAAAGTTTGTGAACAAGTTCGATAACAATGTTCAGGTCCGTGAGTAATGTTCGTGAATATGCTCGTGATATAACTCTTGAATAAGTTTATGAATTATTAGTTATATATGCTCGTAACTGACACGCTTTTGACACAAAATTTAGTGAATAGTTGTCTATATATTTGTCTATAAATGAATTTACCAATTTATTTAATCCATTTATTATTATTTATTAAATTATAATTTTTTTATATACTACAAGAAAAAGGTCTATCAGCGACAGCAAGATCAGTCGCTAATAGTTATA